>NC_088883.1:33718891-33936810 GCF_032884065.1 Artemia franciscana
GTTGCATGTTCAAGAGTCGGTAAACCTGACAATCTATTTATATGCACAGACGATGGGACAGCAAAGAATGTTGTATATTCGCAAGTTTTACGTAGTTAAAAACATATATATATATATATATATATATATATATATATATATATATATATATATATATATATATATATATATATATATATATATATATATATATATATATATATATATATATACTAGCTGTTGGGGTGGCGCTTCGCGCCACCCCAACACCTAGTTGGTGGGGGCGCTTCGCGCCCCCCCAAGCCCCCCCGCGCGCGTAAGTCGTTACGCGCCATAATAGTTACGCGCCATTGTAGTTGTGTCCCTATGTCCCACCTGTGAATATAGATAGATATATATATATATATATATATATATATATATATATATATATATATATATGGTTTTAACTACGTAAAACTTGCGAATATACAACATTCTTTGCTGTCCCATTGTCTTTGCATATAAATAGATTGTCAGGTTTACCGACTCTTGAACATGCAACATATAATGGTCCATGGGAAAACAATCTGTATTCAGATCTATACCTCATGATTCTAATGATTGCCCTTGAGCTTTGTTGATGGTGATTGCTAATCGACCATTCCCTGTCCCGGTGTCCCGGTCGTCATTTACATCCCCCTGTTTCCCCCGGTGTCCCCGTTGTAGTTGTGTCCCTGTGTCCCGGTCGTCATTTATATTCCCTGTGTCCCGGTCGTCATTTGTATCCCGGTGTCCCGGTCTGTATATACATTCGTTTTTTAGTTTTGTTTTTCTCCTTTATTTTTTTCCTTTTTTTTCTTTTTTAGCTTATTTAGATTTTTAGATTTTTTAGTTTTTTTATTAGTTTTTAGTTTTTTTTTCTTTTTAGTTTTTTTGTCCCGGTCGTCATTTATATCCCCTGTTTCCCCCGGTGTCCCCGTTGTAGTTGTGTCCCTGTGTCCCGGTCGTCATTTATATTCCCTGTGTCCCGGTCGTCATTTGTATCCGGTGTACCGGTCTGTATATACATTCGTTTTTTAGTTTTGTTTTTCTCCTTTATTTTTTCCTTTTTTTTTCTTTTTTAGTTTATTTAGATTTTTAGATTTATCAGTTTTTTTATTAGTTTTTAGTTTTTTTTTCTTTTTAGTTTTTTTGTAGTTTTTAACTTCTTTTTAGTTTTGTTAATTTTTTTTTTTACTTATGTCCTGGTCGTCATTCATACTCCCTGTGTCCCGGTGCTTCCCGGTGCTTTGTTGATTGCTAATCGAACATTCCTTTTGTCCTGGTCGCTTTCTCTTTGAGTTTCGTCATTTATTTTTTTCTTTTTTAGTTCTTTTAGTTTTTACCTTTTTTAGTTTTTTTTAGTTTTTTAGATGAAAATTTTTTTTAGTTTTTTCCTTTTTTTCTTTTTAGTTTTTTATTGGTTTTTACCTTTATTTTAGCTTATTTTTCAGTTTTTTCCTTTTTTTTAGTTTTTTTTTATTTTTTATTTTTTTTAGTTTTTTACCTTTTTTTAGTTTTTTTAGTTTTTTTAGTTTTTTAGCTTTTTTACTTTTTTTATTAGTTTTTAGTTTTTTTTTGTAGTTTTTGCCTTTTTTTAGTTTTTTCAGTTTTTTTTTTTAGTTTTTTATTGGTTTTTACTTTTATTTTAGCTTATTTTTCAGTTTTTTCCTTTTTTTTTAGTTTTTTTTAGTTTTTAGTTTTTTTCGTTTTTTACCTTTTTTTTAGTTTTTTTAGTTTTTTTAGTTTTTTAGCTTTTTTATTTTTTTTATTAGTTTTTAGTTTTTTTTGTAGTTTTTGCCTTTTTTTAGTTTTTTTAGTTTTTTAGCTTTTTTATTAGTTTTTAGTTTTTTTTTGTAGTTTTTGCCTTTTTTTAGTTTTTTTAGTTTTTTAGCTTTTTATTTTTTTTATTAGTTTTTAGTTTTTTTGTAGTTTTTGCCTTTTTTAGTTTTTTCAGTTTTGACGTCACCTGATCCAGTTTTTTCAGGTGACGTCACCTGACACATCCACACATCCACAGACAGACAACTTATTTTTATATATATAGAAGATATATCTATATAGTATACTAGCTGTTGGGGTGGCGCTTCGCGCCACCCCAACACCTAGTTGGTGGGGGCGCTTCGCGCCCCCCCCAAGCCCCCCCGCGCGCGTAAGTCGTTACGCGCCATAATAGTTACGCGCCATTGTAGTTGTGTCCCTATGTCCCACCTGTGAATATAGATAGATATATATATATATATGGTTTTAACTACGTAAAACTTGCGAATATACAACATTCTTTGCTGTCCCATTGTCTTTGCATATAAATAGATTGTCAGGTTTACCGACTCTTGAACATGCAACATATAATGGTCCATGGGAAAACAATCTGTATTCAGATCTATACCTCATGATTCTAATGATTGCCCTTGAGCTTTGTTGATGGTGATTGCTAATCGACCATTCCCTGTCCCGGTGTCCCGGTCGTCATTTACATCCCCCTGTTTCCCCCGGTGTCCCCGTTGTAGTTGTGTCCCTGTGTCCCGGTCGTCATTTATATTCCCTGTGTCCCGGGTCCCGGTCGTCATTTGTATCCCGGTGTCCCGGTCTGTATATACATTCGTTTTTTAGTTTTGTTTTTCTCCTTTATTTTTTTCCTTTTTTTTTCTTTTTTAGCTTATTTAGATTTTTAGATTTTTTAGTTTTTTTATTAGTTTTTTGTTTTTTTTTCTTTTTAGTTTTTTTGTCCCGGTCGTCATTTATATCCCCTGTTTCCCCCGGTGTCCCCGTTGTAGTTGTGTCCCTGTGTCCCGGTCGTCATTTATATTCCCTGTGTCCCGGTCGTCATTTGTATTTTTTTCCTTTTTTTTTTCTTTTTTAGCTTATTTAGATTTTTAGATTTTTTAGTTTTTTTATTAGTTTTTAGTTTTTTTTTCTTTTTAGTTTTTTTGTCCCGGTCGTCATTTATATCCCCCTGTTTCCCCCGGGTCGTCATTTATACTCCCTGTGTCCCGGTGCTTTGTTGATTGCTAATCGAACATTCCTTTTGTCCTGGTCGCTTTCTCTTTGAGTGTCGTCATTTATTTTTTTCTTTTTTAGTTCTTTTAGTTTTTACCTTTTTTATTTTTTTTTGTTTTTAGTTTTTTTAGTTTTTTACCTTTTTTTAGTTTTTTTAGTTTTTTTTAGTTTTTTAGCTTTTTTATTTTTTTTATTAGTTTTTAGTTTTTTTGTAGTTTTTGCCTTTTTTTAGTTTTTTAGTTTTTTAGCTTTTTTATTAGTTTTTAGTTTTTTTTTGTAGTTTTTGCCTTTTTTTAGTTTTTTAGTTTTTTAGCTTTTTTATTTTTTTTATTAGTTTTTAGTTTTTTTTGTAGTTTTTGCCTTTTTTTTCTCTTTGAGTGTCGTCATTTATTAGTTTTTTCCTTTTTTTTTAGTTTTTTATTGGTTTTTACCTTTATTTTAGCTTATTTTTCAGTTTTTTCCTTTTTTTTAGTTTTTTTTATTTTTTATTTTTTTTAGTTTTTTACCTTTTTTTAGTTTTTTTAGTTTTTTAGCTTTTTTACTTTTTTTATTAGTTTTTAGTTTTTTTTGTAGTTTTTGCCTTTTTTAGTTTTTTCAGTTTTTTTTTTAGTTTTTTATTGGTTTTTACCTTTATAGTTTTTTAGTTTTTTAGCTTTTTTATTTTTTTTATTAGTTTTTAGTTTTTTTTGTAGTTTTTGCCTTTTTTTAGTTTTTTCAGTTTTGACGTCACCTGATCCAGTTTTTTCAGGTGACGTCACCTGACACATCCATCCATCCATCCATCCACAGACAACTTATTTTTATATATATAGATATATATATATAGATATATGGCGCGTAACGACTTACGCGCGCGGGGGGGCTTGGGGGGGCGCGAAGCACCCCCACCAACTAGGTGTTGGGGTGGCGCGAAGCGCCACCCCAATAGCTAGTATATATATATATATATATATATATATATATATATATATATATATATATATATATATATATATATATATATATATATATATATATATATATATATATATCTATTCACAGGTGGGACACAGGGACACAACTACAATGGTGCGTAACTAATATGGCGCGTAACGACTTACACGCGCGGGGGCGGGGGGGCTTGGGGGGGACGCGAAGCGCCCCCCCCCCCCCCCAACAGCTAATATATATATATATATATATATATATATATATATATATATATATATATATATATATATATATATATATATATATATATATATACTAGCTGTTGGGGTGGCGCTTCGCGCCACCCCAACACCTAGTTGGTGGGGGCGCTTCGCGCCCCCCCCAAGCCCCCCCGCGCGCGTAAGTCGTTACGCGCCATAATAGTTACGCGCCATTGTAGTTGTGTCCCTATGTCCCACCTGTGAATATAGATATATATATATATATATATGGTTTTAACTACGTAAAACTTGCGAATATACAACATTCTTTGCTGTCCCATTGTCTTTGCATATAAATAGATTGTCAGGTTATCCCCCTGTTTCCCCCGGTGTCCCCGTTGTAGTTGTGTCCCTGTGTCCCGGTCGTCATTTATATTCCCTGTGTCCCGGGTCCCGGTCATCATTTGTATCCCGGTGTCCCGGTCTGTATATACATTCGTTTTTTAGTTTTGTTTTTCTCCTTTATTTTTTTCCTTTTTTTTTCTTTTTTAGCTTATTTAGATTTTTAGATTTTTTAGTTTTTTTTATTAGTTTTTAGTTTTTATTTCTTTTTAGTTTTTTTGTCCCGGTCGTCATTTATATCCCCCTGTTTCCCCCGGTGTCCCCGTTGTAGTTGTGTCCCTGTGTCCCGGTCGTTATTTATATTCCCTGTGTCCCGGTCGTCATTTGTATCCCGGTGTACCGGTCTGTATATACAACATTCTTTGCTGTCCCATTGTCTTTGCATATAAATAGATTGTCAGGTTATCCCCCTGTTTCCCCCGGTGTCCCCGTTGTAGTTGTGTCCCTGTGTCCCGGTCGTCATTTATATTCCCTGTGTCCCGGGTCCCGGTCATCATTTGTATCCCGGTGTCCCGGTCTGTATATACATTCGTTTTTTAGTTTTGTTTTTCTCCTTTATTTTTTTCCTTTTTTTTTCTTTTTTAGCTTATTTAGATTTTTAGATTTTTTAGTTTTTTTTATTAGTTTTTAGTTTTTATTTCTTTTTAGTTTTTTTGTCCCGGTCGTCATTTATATCCCCCTGTTTCCCCCGGTGTCCCCGTTGTAGTTGTGTCCCTGTGTCCCGGTCGTTATTTATATTCCCTGTGTCCCGGTCGTCATTTGTATCCCGGTGTACCGGTCTGTATATACATTCGTTTTTTAGTTTTGTTTTTCTCCTTTATTTTTTTCCTTTTTTTTTCTTTTTTAGTTTATTTAGATTTTTAGATTTTTTAGTTTTTTTATTAGTTTTTAGTTTTTTTTTCTTTTTAGTTTTTTTGTAGTTTTTACCTTCTTTTTAGTTTTGTTAATTTTTTTTTTTACTTGTGTCCTGGTCGTCATTTATACTCCCTGTGTCCCGGTGCTTTGTTGATTGCTAATCGAACATTCCTTTTGTCCTGGTCGCTTTCTCTTTGAGTGTCGTCATTTATTTTTTTCTTTTTTAGTTCTTTTAGTTTTTACCTTTTTAGTTTTTTTTTAGTTTTTAGTTTTTTTAGTTTTTTACCTTTTTTTAGTTTTTTTAGTTTTTTAGCTTTTTTATTTTTTTTATTAGTTTTTAGTTTTTTTGTAGTTTTTGCCTTTTTTTTTAGTTTTTTGTCCTGGTCGCTTTCTCTTTGAGTGTCGTCATTTATTAGTTTTTTCCTTTTTTTTTTTAGTTTTTTATTGGTTTTTACCTTTATTTTAGCTTATTTTCAGTTTTTTCCTTTTTTTTAGTTTTTTTTTATTTTTTATTTTTTTTTAGTTTTTTACCTTTTTTTAGTTTTTTTAGTTTTTTTAGTTTTTTAGCTTTTTTACTTTTTTTATTAGTTTTTAGTTTTTTTTTGTAGTTTTTGCCTTTTTTTAGTTTTTTCAGTTTTTTTTTTAGTTTTTTATTGGTTTTTACCTTTATAGTTTTTTTAGTTTTTTAGCTTTTTTATTTTTTTTATTAGTTTTTAGTTTTTTTTGTAGTTTTTGCCTTTTTTTAGTTTTTTCAGTTTTGACGTCACCTAATCCAGTTTTTTCAGGTGACGTCACCTGACACATCCATCCACACATCCATCCACACATCCATCCACAGACAACTTATTTTTATATATATAGATATATATATATATATATATATATATATATATATATATATATATATATATATATATATATATATATATATATATATATATATATATATACATATATATATATATATATATATATATATATATATATATATATATATATATATATATATATATCTATATATATATAAAAATAAGTTGTCTGTGTGTGGATCTGTGGATCAGGTGACGTCACCTGAAAAAACTGGATCAGGTGACGCGTCAAAACTGAAAAAACTAAAAAAAGGCAAAAACTACAAAAAAAACTAAAAACTAATAAAAAAAATAAAAAAGCTAAAAAACCAAAAAAACTAAAAAAAGGCAAAAACTACAAAAAAAACTAAAAACTAATAAAAAAGCTAAAAAACTAAAAAAACTAAAAAAAAGGCAAAAACTACAAAAAAAAACTAAAAACTAATAAAAAAAATAAAAAAGCTAAAAAACTAAAAAAACTAAAAAAAGATAAAAAACTAAAAAAACTAAAAACTAAAAAAAACTAAAAAAAAGGAAAAAACTGAAAAATAAGCTAAAATAAAGGTAAAAACCAATAAAAAACTAAAAAAAAACTGAAAAAACTAAAAAAAGGCAAAAACTACAAAAAAAAACTAAAAACTAATAAAAAAAGTAAAAAAGCTAAAAAACTAAAAAAACTAAAAAAACTAAAAAAAGGTAAAAAACTAAAAAAAAATAAAAAATAAAAAAAACTAAAAAAAAGGAAAAAACTGAAAAATAAGCTAAAATAAAGGTAAAAACCAATAAAAAACTAAAAAGAAAAAAAGGAAAAAACTAAAAAAAATTTTCATCTAAAAAACTAAAAAAAACTAAAAAAGGTAAAAACTAAAAGAACTAAAAAAGAAAAAAATAAATGACGACACTCAAAGAGAAAGCGACCAGGACAAAAGGAATGTTCGATTAGCAATCAACAAAGCACCGGGACACAGGGAGTATAAATGACGACCAGGACATAAGTAAAAAAAAAAACTAACAAAACTAAAAAGAAGGTAAAAACTACAAAAAAACTAAAAAGAAAAAAACTAAAAAAAGGCAAAAACTACAAAAAAAACTAAAAACTAATAAAAAAGCTAAAAAACTAAAAAAACTAAAAAAAAGGCAAAAACTACAAGAAAAAACTAAAAACTAATAAAAAAAATAAAAAAGCTAAAAAACTTCAAAACTAAAAAAACTAAAAAAAGGTAAAAAACTAAAAAAACTAAAAACTAAAAAAAAAACTAAAAAAAAAGGAAAAAACTGAAAAATAAGCTAAAATAAAGGTAAAAACCAATAAAAAACTAAAAAAAAAAACTGAAAAAACTAAAAAAAGGCAAAAACTACAAAAAAAACTAAAAACTAATAAAAAAAGTAAAAAAGCTAAAAAAACTAAAAAAAATAAAAAAACTAAAAAAAGGTAAAAACTAAAAAAAATAAAAAATAAAAAAAACTAAAAAAAAGGAAAAAACTGAAAAATACGCTAAAATAAAGGTAAAAACCAATAAAAAACTAAAAAGAAAAAAAGGAAAAAACTAAAAAAATTTTCATCTAAAAAACTAAAAAAAACTAAAAAAGGTAAAAACTAAAAGAACTAAAAAAGAAAAAAATAAATGACGACACTCAAAGAGAAAGCGACCAGGACAAAAGGAATATTCGATTAGCAATCAACAAAGCACCGGGACACAGGGAGTATAAATGACGACCAGGACATAAGTAAAAAAAAAAAAATTAACAAAACTAAAAAGAAGGTAAAAACTACAAAAAAACTAAAAAGAAAAAAAAACTAAAAACTAATAAAAAAACTAAAAAATCTAAATAAACTAAAAAAGAAAAAAAAAGGAAAAAAATAAAGGAGAAAAACAAAACTAAAAAACGAATGTATATACAGACCGGGACACCGGGATACAAATGACGACCGGGACACAGGGAATATAAATGACGACCGGGACACAGGGACACAACTACAACAGGGACACCGGGGGAAACAGGGGGATATAAATGACGACCGGGACACCGGGACAGGGAATGGTCGATTAGCAATCACCATCAACAAAGCTCAAGGGCAATCATTAGAATCATGAGGTATAGATCTGAATACAGATTGTTTTCCCATGGACCATTATATGTTGCATGTTCAAGAGTCGGTAAACCTGACAATCTATTTATATGCAAAGACAATGGGACAGCAAAGAATGTTGTATATTCGCAAGTTTTACGTAGTTAAAACCATATATATATATATATATATATATATATATATATATATATATATATATATATATATATATATATATATATATATATATATATATATATATATATATATATATATATATATATATATCTATATTCACAGGTGGGACATAGGGACACAACTACAATGGCGCGTAACTATTATGGCGCGTAACGACTTACGCGCGCGGGGGGGCTTGGGGGGGCGCAAAGCGCCCCCACCAACTAGGTGTTGGGGTGGCGCGAAGCGCCACCCCAACAGCTAGTATATATATATATATATATATATATATATTTGGCCGGGTAACTGCCACATATATTTAACACTTATAGATTTTATTCCATCTTTAATTTGAAAGTGGTGGCTGCATGCTTGCCTGCTAGAACGGAGCTTTCCACTTGATAGAAAAAAATGGTTTGATGAAACAAAAGCTTGACTGCACAATTTCAGATAATCCTCTCTGTCATAGGCTACATAACTCCACTTCACTTCACACACCATAGGCTCTGGCTCCGGGACAAGCAAAAACCATCCTTTTTAGCCCCAGGCAAGGGTTCTGCGGAGCTTTCCCAAATGTAATGCCATATTCATCAATGTGGCCTGAGGTTCACACTTTCCTCAAAAACTGCACAGGTTAGACCATTACCAGTGTCCAGGAATAAGCACACATCGGCGACATAGGAAAATACAAAAAACTAAAAAAAAAAAAAAAAAATAAAAAACGGGACAATACCGAGGTGTTGCTCTCGCAACACAAATAGGATGTAAAATAATAAGACAAGATATTTTCATATTTAGTATAACCTGGCTGTTTAAGTTAATAAGTGAATAAAAAAATCAGCAAAAATTACGGAGCAACGTTAATATATAAAACGAGCAGAATTTATTCTATATTTTAGCGAGGGCTACTCTTCCCTTAGTTCTTGCTCTTTATACTTAAATATAAAAAAAACAATAATTTGTATTCCTTTTAAGTTTTAACGGCGCTTCTTACGTTCAGTTCAAGAAACGTGTTTTGTTTTGAATTAATTCCTGACCATTTTCAAATCGAACTGGGACATCCCTTCTCCCTCCGTTTTTTCTCTCTAAATATACCTTTTACCTTGCCCCCTCCCTCTGGAAGGAAATCAACCAAAAAATCCCATGGATTTCCCAATGAAAAATGCTTTGTGTGAACATTGTAGGCAAATTGCGTAACTAAAAACCATTTCCCTGGGGACTCTAGAGGGTCATGCTGGATGTAGCATTTGCTATTGGGAATTATGAATATGCTTTTCGGGAAGGAAGGATTTTCCACTGGAAGGGGGAGAAGTTACATGGGAGGATTTTTCCATGGAAGGACTTATTGGGAAGGGAATTTTCCAAGGAGGGGAGCTGGACTTCTCACCATTATTTAAAAATGATCAGAAAATTCCCCTCCCATGATTTATGTTTCTTTTAAGCTTTAATGTTGCTCCTTATTTTCAGTTGAAATTTTTTTTATATAAATGACTTTATCTGCAGGTACGGGGTTGAAACAACTTAGACACATGGTAGATAGATAGGATATATATATAATTTGGGCTATATATTTGCAAATTAAAGGGGGAGGGTGGGGTTACGTATAACGGGACTGCATGTAAAATGTAATGTTACCAAACCATAATGCCAAATAAATATTTATGAAAATGTAGCTACAAAGTAGTGTTCTACTTAGCTGAAGCTAATTCTTTCCATATACAGACAGCAATAAACCGGTTATTGACTTATTTTGTAGAACAAAATTGTCGAGTGTGTACTGGCTAACAGAGAAGTACTGAATTTTTCAATACAAGGTGGAAGTTTATCATACATGCTATATATGTGATATTTAAGGCTGAAGTACACCATGGGCAATGGAAGTGTGTTAAATAAAGTGGAAAATGTACCGTGCTTCGTGAAAGTAGTGTAGAGAAACAGGACATGATTCATGTTTGCATAATGTAGCTGAGGTGTATCACACATTGTTCTAAGAATAGTGGTTGGGTAAAATTGTGCTCTTATGGCGAGAAAAGATTTGAGCAAAATCATGGTTGCAACTACAGCTGAAACCTTTTAAAAGACAAAATATAGCCAACCTAAATTTGAACAACGTATTTTGTAAAATAACTTCAAAATAAAAACAAAATTGCCATCCAAACCTGATTCAGGAATGGTCACTATTTTTTTGTTTTAATACGTTTGTGTGGTATTTTATTGGTAAGACATTACATTGAATGGATATTAATATATATATGGTCTCAAATGAACAACGTTAAAGGAAATAAAATGGCCACCGAAAGGAATAAAGCTCAAGCACATCAGGGTTGTAGCGGTAGCAACAATCCACTAAGTGACGATCATGTCCCATGCTAAGAAATAAAACAGCCCATATCTTCTAAAAAGAGTGTCAGATCGAACTAACGAGTTCACTATTAAAACTGCATTGTCTGAAACACTGTAAAGAAAACTTACTGCCCTTGGCTTTAACAACAAGGAAAATCCATTGACTTGAAAAACAAATAAATTGCTCATTATCATGATATTTTCCATCGACAGTAGGTTTTTTCTGTTTTTTTTCCTGAAGCTAGCTCGGCACTGGAATATCGCACACAGCAGTTTAATGCTTCATTTTAAAGGAAATTGCTACATCTATTGCCTTTTGTAATTAAAAAAATACATTCAAAATAAAATCAATATTTTTACCAAAAAAACTCCATGTTGGTCAATATCATCATAATTATAGGTTGTAACTATATATGACGTAAAAAGAAGATGCTAAATTATGATGACGTCAGTATATTATGATGTTATGCCATTAGAATATAAATAGATGTTACATTTCACTACATAGCCAGTCTAAAAGAGTCTGAAGTTGAACAATAAAAACAGTTATGATATCTGATCAAGCTTTGAAAAATGTAGTGTTGTATACTGGAAATGACAAATTTTTCCTTGAGCAGCTAGATGGCGTAGAAGGGTTTGTATCCATAGACAGACTTTTATCAGAAGTTAGATTTGAAGTTAATAGATCAAAACTACCAGTTAATCTACCAAGACGTAATATATTTGGCGTTTATGGCATGTTTAAAACTTTTTCCGGCCCTTGCTTAGTCGTAGTGACTGAGGCAACGAAGATTGGTAAAATAAGTGGCCAAAGTATATTGCGCATTGACAAAACAGAAATCATTCCATACGCTAGAACAAATTACCATATTTCTCAGCGACAGGCTTCAGATGATGCTACTTTGATCTCAATGGTAAAAAACATCCTTGATACTCCGCACCACTATTTTTCGCTTAATTACGATTTGAGTCATACTATGCAAAGGCAAGCCTTTATGTCTCCTGAGTTCCGTCAGTTGTCAATGTTTGAGCGAGCTGATGACCGGTTTATTTGGAATTACCAATTGCTCGAAAACTTTTTCCAAGGTGATAAGGAAGTAGCTAAATACAGTCTTCTAGTTATCCATGGCTTTATTTCCATAAAAGTAAGTAGCGTTGGAAGAAATTCATTCAACTGGGCTGTAATATCACGACGTAGCCGATACCATGCTGGAGCTCGGTTCTACGCAAGAGGAATAAATTCAGATGGGCATGTTGCAAATTTTGTTGAAACAGAACAAATAGTAGAATACGATGGTCAAAAAACTTCCTTTGTGCAGACTCGTGGCTCAATACCACTTTTTTGGAATCAAAAGCCAAACTTGGAGTATAAACCCAGTATAGTTATAGATACATTTAAAGTGCATATTTTAGCGTTTACCAAACATTTTGAGGAGCAAATCCTTCAATATGGTCAACAAGTTCTTCTCAACCTGGCTAACCAAAAAGGACCTGAAGGAAGATTAGTCAACTATTACAAAACTTTAGTTCAAACATACAATAGCGATATGCTCAAGTATAAAGCATTTGACTTCCATCAAGAATGCTCTCGAGTGCGTTGGGATGGGCTTTCTATTTTTATTGACAGAAATAGTCAAGACCTTCTGAGCTTTGGCTATCTCCATTTATCAAGCCAAGGACTGGTGATCCGTATACAAGAAGGTACATTCAGAACCAACTGTATCGACTGCTTAGACAGAACGAATGTTGTCCAAAGTATGCTGGCTCATAAGAATCTGGAAGCTGTTCTGGAGTGCCTCGGTATATTATCTGAAGGCAGTGATCTGGTGAATCATAAGAATTTCGAATATAGCTTCAATAATGTTTGGGCTGACAATGCAGATTTTATATCTTGTCAGTATTCAGGAACAAGGGCTCTCAAGACGGACTACACTAGGACGGGCAAAAGAACAATATTTGGATCTCTTAAAGACGGATATAACTCGCTTTTGCGCTACTACAAAAATAATTTTTCCGATAGATTTAGACAGGACGCTATTGACTTTTTTCATGGCCATTGGACCGTTGATGATGGGTTGCCTGTGTTAATTACAGAAAAAAGAGGTTGGAAATTTTACTTACCGATTTTTTGGCGGCTGGTTACGATGCCTCCGAAAGTCATTCTTGGTTATGGCAGAGAATATATGAATGTACCTAGACTGGTTGGCAAGTATCTGAGGCACAATTCACCATCAAATTCCAAGAAACAACTCATTTATCAAATTTAAAATTTGGGTTAGTACTTTGAAATTAAAACTGCAAGATATACAATGCAACGCAAGAGGTTGCCTTTCTTGGAAACAATCCCTTATACAAAAATATTATAAGTTTACTAGCTGGGACCAGGTGGCATCACCGTCTGGCCCCATCTAGTGGCACGCGGCAGGCTTCTATGTATGGATTCTCATGTGTACATACAACGAATATATGCTAATTTTTAACTGCGTATAACTTGTGGATATACAAGATTCTTCGCTGTTCCATTGTCTGTACATATAAAAAGACTGTCCGGTTTACCAACTCCTGAGCAAGCACCATATAATTGTCCATGGGAACAATCCGTATTAACATCTATACTGCATTTTTCTAATGATCGCCCTTGAGCTTTGTTGATGGTGATTGCAAATGCTAATGCAATTGAGAATTACAATCTTTTAAATGGAAAAGGCAGATCAGTTTGAATCATTGGAATGCATGGAATAAGAACAGCCTTAAGTCCTGTGGTGGCACAGTGGATTTGACCTTAGCTTGGTAATACGGGACCCAGAGATCGAATCACGCTGCAGGAATGCACTGCAGGGCCGACGCAGGGACCATAGTAGTCAAGAAGTGTCGTTAATTCTTAAATAAGAACAGCCTTAGTCCTGTGGTGGCGCAGTGGAAATGACCTTAGCTTGGTAATACGGGACCCAGAGATCGAATCACGCTGCAGGAATGCACTACAGAGCCAACGCAGGGACCATAGTAGTCAAGAAGCGTCGTTAATTCTTAAATAACTAAAAAAGAACAGCCTTACCCTCAGAAGGCCCTGTCAACATTGTTGCCTCTATTACGTTTTCTCTGGTGTTTCCTTCTGGTGTGCCCTTTTTGGTACAATTGTAGGATTAGTGATACTTTCTCTTTGAGCCGCAAACATTTATATTGAATAAGACATCATATTAAATATGACATCATGTATTAAAATGAAAGCTTTATTATATTGCAATGCCGTCATTTTGAATATGACGTAATATTTAGATGTTCTTTTTTTTATCATGCTAGGGCCTGGCTTCGCCGCCAGGCCCAGCATGGCACGTGGCAAGCTTCTATACATGGATCCTCAATGTCCCTTGTGTTCTAACCGCAGACAGTGTTGGGTCCCGGTGGCTTCAGATTCTTCGCTATTCCATTGTATGTTCATATAAATAGATTGTCCAGTTTACCGACTCTTGAGCGTGCAATATATAATTGTCCGTGGGAAAAACAATCCGTATTAAGATCTATACTGCAATTTCTAATGATTGCCCTTGAGCTTTGTTCATGGTGATTGCAAATGCTAATCGAATTGGGAATTCACAATCTTTTAAATTGAAAAGACAGATCCGTTGGAATCATGTGAATGCGAAAAATAAGAACAGCTTCACCCTCGGAAGGCCCTTTCAAAATTGTTGCCTCTAATACGTTTTCAATTTTTTTTACGGCAATTCGCGTGCCATTGCAAAGGTTTGGTGGGTTAATGTTTCGAAACAGTATTATTGGTACGCCTAATTTTAGTTGTAGCATGTGTGGTGGAAACCCTGGGAGATCCAGGGAATTTAAAAATTCTGATGGATAGTTAACCGCTTCATTTGATTTCAGAACTGTGTTGACTAACTTGTAAATGACTGCCTGGTCTCGAATCTTGGCCAGAATAATAATCTTAAATTCGTGGACGTTTTTGTTCTTGGCTGCCAGAATAGCTCGTTCACTTAACCATTTATGATTTTTATAATTGGTTAGAATATTTTGAAATACCTTTTCAGTCAAATCATTTTCTGACGTCACTAAATTACATAATTCAGGAGGCAGTTGTATGCGTCCTGAAATCGAGTCAACTGGGAGCTTTCCGTTTCCAATTGCCAGCAACTGATCTGAAAATATTTCACTAGAGTGATTGTTCTGCAATCGGACTCCCATATTTACAGTTAATTTTAATATTTTATTTTTTGGAGTTTTTCCTTTTTTAGTTTTTGGTTTTTTCTTTTTCTTTTTTCTTTTTTTAGTTCCTTATTTCTTTAGTTTTTTTCTTTTTTATTTTTTAATTTTTTTAGTCTTTTTTTAATTTTAGTAATTTTTTCTTTTTTAGTTTTTTTCTTCTTTACACTTTTTGCTTTTTTAGCTTTTTCAATTTTTTTTTTTTTTTTTTCTTTTTAGTTTTTTAGGTTTTTACCTTCTTTAGTTTTTTTTCTTTTATAACGGTAATAACGTGTAACGGTGTAACGGTAAAGATAGTGTAACAGACGGACATACATACAACTCATTATTATATATATAGATAGAAGATATTTGAAAGAGTGAATAGGTAATTGATGATGTAGCTTGCAACGTAGTAAGAGATGATCACGTCCCACATTAAGAAACAAAATTGCCCATAAATCTTAAGAATATAGTCAGATCGAAACACAAAGTAAACTATTAGAATCGTCTTGTCCAAACCCCTATATATATAGATAGAAGATATTTGAAAGAGTGAATAGGTGATTGATGATGTAGCTTGCAACGTAGTAAGAGATGATCACGTCCCACATTAAGAAACAAAATTGCCCATAAATCTTAAGAATATAGTCAGATCGAAACACAAAGTTAACTATTAGAATCGTCTTGTCCAAACCCCTGCAAGGGAAACTAGCAGCTCCTTTGCTTCAATAATGTTGGAAATCAATTTTCTTGAAAAACAAGAAAAGGGGTTGCAAGCACGATATTCTTTATCGAAGGGATCTTCTTGTTCTTTCCATTTTTTTTCTCCTTAGCTAGCGGGGCATTGGAAAATTATAGAGAGCTTTTTAATGACTCAAAAATTTTTAAAATAAGGGAATTTTTAGGAAAAATTGTGTTTTTGTATAGCAGTTGAGTAACAAATGTTGTTAACATCATCTTGCTTGTGAATATCAGAATCAAATATCATTTTTAACTATATAAAAGTTCATTATAGTTCTTTATAAATATTGCTGTAGCTAGCAACCTAGTAAGGAACGACCAAGTCCCATACTAATCCGAGATGTAGTGGTAGCTAGCAACTTAGTAAGAGACGATTATGTCCGATACTAAAAAATGTAATAGCCCATATCTTTAGAAAATAGTGTCAGATCAAACCAAGAAGGAAAAAATATTGCCTTGTCTGACACTCCTCTATGGGAAATTTGCCGTCTCTTGGCCTGAATAACGAGGAAAATCTATTGCCTTGAAAAACAAGATAAGTTACTTTAACTGCAGTAGTCTGTATCGAAGGAATCTTTTTTCCTCTACAGCCAGCGGGACCCTGGAAGATCGTAAAGAGCTTTTTAATGACTCTGTCAGGTTGCAGCGGTAGCAAGGAGCCTAGCAAGAGACGATGAAGTCCCTTTGTAAAAACAACAGTAACCCACAGCTCCTAAAAGTACAGTCAAATCAAAACAGGGAGTACACTATTAGAACTGCCATGCCCAAAACCCCAACATAAGATACTTACCGTCCCTTTGCTTGAACAAGGAAAATATATTTGCTTGAAAATCAAAAAAGTTGCAGCCACCACGATATTCTGCATACATGGTATTTTCTTCTCTTCCTCAGATAGCAAGGCACTGGAACATCGTAGACTTTAGACTGAGACTTTAGACTTGACTTTATTAAACAAGAAACGATATATATAAATCTCATACAAGTGAGACAGGGAGGCAACTCTTTTTGTCTCCTTTAACAATAGAGAGAGAAAAAAGAAGAAGGAATTACACCTCAATAACTCACATAGAGTACATAGCGAAAAAGAGAGAGAGAGAGAGAGAGAGAGAGAGAGAGAGAGAGAGCAAAAAATCAACTCATTGAGACACGGAAGGGATTTATAAACTAATTTATAAATAAATCACTTTACATTCAGTCCCCGGTACTGTAGGCAGAAAGAACTATCTCTTTCAATTTCTTTTTATATTTATAGAGTGATGGTGACTCACTTATTAAATCAAATAGTTTATATTTATGGGCAATATCAGGAAGTTGATATCTTAAACTTAGTCTTGATCTCTCATTTCAATAAAAGGAAAAAGAAACTTATTCCTTGCTCTTGATAAATGGCTGTGTTTATTTTCAACCAAGAGTTTCACTTTACTGAAAAAATTATCCCTACGTTGGATTTCTAAAAACCATATGCCTATATTAAGGTGAAAAATTTGTTGTAAATGAAAAATATCAAGAAATAAAAAAGATGTTTTAGTTTCAGATAACTCTTTTGTCTTCCTAGGGTGTGTTAAAAAAGGTATAGGATTCTTATTGCCTTGTCTTTGACAATTTGAAGTCCTCGTAAATGTGAATGGAATGTCAACATCCAAACGGTTGGGCATTATTGAAAATAGCATTCCACTAATGAGAAACTTAATTTTCTCATTAACTGGTAAGGAAACAGGAACTTTACTCTCTGCAAACAACCGAGATTCCTGGACACTGTTTCCTCGGTGCTTTTAATATACGCCTTAAAAGACAGAGTTGAGTCAGTGTAGATACCTAAATATCTAAATACATCCACTCTTTTTATGGAGGAAGTTCCAATACTAATAGTTTTAAATGACACACGCTTCACTGCTCTCAAATTTCTCCCAAAAACCACAAATTCTGTCTTCTGTAGGTTAAGTATTAGTCAATTTGCATGAAACCAAGAATTTATATTAAAAGCAACAGTTTCAAGGGCAATTCGTAAGTCCTTCTCGTTGCCAGCCGTCAAACTAATTGCTATGTTATCTGCAAACAATATTGGTAATTCATCGTCCGAAGGCATGCATTTTGGAAGGTCATTTATGTATATAAGAAAAGTAACGGCCCCAATACATACCCTTGCGGAACCCCCATATTTTCTAAAGGAAAAATATGAGATGATTCCTCACCAACTTCGACTGTAAAACTTCTTTCTAATAAATAAGATCTCACTAACTCAAGAGCTATTCCATGAATTCCTATGTTTTCCAATTTATAAAAAAGAATTGCATGTTCTATTGTATCAAAATTGTATCAAATTGTATCAATTGTATTAAAATATAGTTGCCGCCAAATAAATATCATCCATAGCATCTGATAAGAAATTATGTAAAGCAGCTACTGCTTGCTCTGTTGACCTACCACGCAAGAAACCAAAATGATTGGGAGAAAAAAATTCTTTACCAGAAATAATGTAAATCTACACTTTATTATTTTTTTTCAAAAACTTTAGAAACAGGTGATAAAATTGTAATAGGCCTGTAGTTATTTGATTTTTTTTTATCGCCTTTTTAAACAAAGGTAAAACCTTAGCTACTTTAAGACAAGCTAGAAAAAACGATTGTTCTTACAAGAATTAAAAATAAATAAAAGCGGCTGACAAAAAATTCAGCTAATTTTTTAAACAGAGAAGTCGAAATCCCGTCACATCCTATCGAAAATCCGTTTTTCAAATTAGTAACAGCTCTTTGAAATTCCAAGAACTAGATAGGGTACATAAAAATAGTCTTATCTAATTTATTTGAAATATATTTCCTATGATGTGTCCCAGCAAAAATTTGATCCACCAGATCACGTTCAATTTTCCTAAAATGGTTAGTAAATGCTTCTGTCATTACCCTTTCATCCGTTATTTTAACTGCTTCATTAGTTTTAATGTGGGATAAAATATTTCTTGTTTTGACATTACTTATTATTTTATTTATTATTTACCGTGTTTTCCACGGTGAATCGCATTCACGAAATATCTTTCGATAGTATTTTGCTTCTGCCTCTCTGAGACGAAAAGTTAGCCGATCTTTACATTTTTTAAAGTTTTCAATGTTATTTGGATACTATTTCATTTGGATACTGCATCCTCACCTTATATAATATATTTTTTTCTTTTATACTATTTAGCAAGCTTTGAGTAGCCCATTGCTTCTGAGGTAAACCCTGACTTTTTCTTAATATCAAAGGACATACTCGGTCAAATATTTGGTTAAACTTACTATAAAATAAAACAATCGACTGATTCGGGTCCTCAATATTTAGCATATCACTCCAATCTATATCTCTTATTTTTATTTTCATCTCATCTATTTTTGCGAGGTTAATTACCCTCTTAACTTTTATTTTGTCTCATTTCACGCTCCATTCCTGATCCAGAGAAGTCAGAAACAACAACACAATGATCAGACGTATCATTTAAAATAATATGGGCATCAAAGCAATTTTGCGATATGTAAATGTTATCAATAATTGTTACATGGTTATCACAAATTCTTAACGGTAGTAAGCAAGTAGGTAACAAACCATGCAAAAATGGAATGTTCGAAAATGCCAATCCCTTATTAGATGTTAAAGCATTATGACGCATTAAATCAAAATTAAAATCTCCCATTCCATAAAATTGATGGTGTTGTTGGGTGAGAGCATCCAACAATGACTCACATTGTCTTAAAAACTCTTGAAGACTAGACGATGGTGGCTGATATACTACAATTACCAAAAACGCATTTCTTCCATCATTCACTTATACTACACAACTCTCAAATAGCATCTCAACATTCCAAATCATAAAATCGTTACGTAAAGAAGATGTAAAGTCATCTCGTATAAAAATACATACTCCTCCCCTCCTAATCTGTTTGCGACTAACACCGAAAAATTGATAATTTTCGTAATGTTAAAATGTATTATTTTCATCAAGGAATGCTTCACAAATTCCTAACACATCTGTTGAGATACTTTTAAAAAAAAATCATGCAAAAAATTTAGGCTGCTATTTAGTCCTTTACAATTCCAAAATGAGATTCGTTTTATATAATTATTTAAAGGTGGAAGATCATGAATAGATAATTATTTATTTTTAGGTGCAATATAAGCAAGTGACGCATCTTGATCTTGTGACGAAAATTTATGAAAATATTTAGTTATATGAAGAGGATATTTTTCCAGTTCCTCCAACCTACCAGTAGGGACTAGTAAAATACTCAAATCATCCATTATCCAAATTCTATAATAATTCCGCATCCCATGTTAGTGAGCCAATGTAAATACAAAAAGAGGAAAGAAAAATAAAGAAGAAGAGTAATAAGACGAATATTTCGAAAATAAGAACAATGAAAAATAAAATGGAAATAAGAATATCAGCAGCAACAAAAAATAAAAGGAAAAAAAGAAGAACATCATCTCTTCTTGCTTTCATATTTATTTCAGCCATTATTCGTATCATTGTAAGAAGGCGAGCACAATTTAACATGGATACATGAGCTAGATTATAAGCCAATTACAGTAATAAATCCAATAAATAAATCAACCTTCATCATAAACTATAAATCCACTAAAAAACAAAAAAATACTAAGCGAATATTTCTATCTATTCTATCTATATATCTATTTCTCATAGATGCATCTCACTTACAGGACTTTACACCACTTAAGCCTTACTTTTTCTTCATTATCAATTAAGCATAGTAAAGGTAGGACCAAAGGAGGGATCCAAGCACTAATTCCATTTGCTCTAAATTCCTTTTGTTTAATTCTAAGAGCATTGTGAATGTCACAAACTCCTTTTGTCACATCATCCATAATATAGATATAAGGGGGTCCAAGTCCGGCTCTTGAATGGCTAGAGAGCTGTTGAAAAGCTAATTTTAAAGAAAAATTGCCATATCTATTCCCTTTTGTAATTAATTTTTAAAATATAATCAATGTTTACGAAAAACTGCATTTTTCTGTAATTCTGTAGTGGCTTATGTTATTATAACATTTTCTGGGTTGCAACGGTAGCTAGCAGCCTAGAAAGAGACGATCACACCCCACAGGAAGAAACAAAGTTCTATAGCTCCTAAAACTAGAACCAAAACCCGTCTTGTCCGAAACCCCTTTATAGGAAACTTACTATCCCTTGGCTTGACGAACTAGGCATTAAATAAAATACCATCATTAGAAAAATAGACCATTGCATATATTGGACTTTGTTAGCTTGCCTTTTGAAACCAAGACTGTCGTAATCGTACTTTTTAAAATTCCGGGGAAAACGCTTCTGAGAAAATCAGTTTTTATGGAGCTAAACGTATGGTAGATAGAAAAACGAATGAGACGCCAATTTAAAGTCGCTTGTCATGGAGACCTGTTGGCAGAATTTTTGTCCTATTGGATGGGATTTATTAGGTTAAAAGGTCAAACAAAAGGTCTTACTTCACCAACAATTTATTGAAAGACTAATAGATCATCGCAACTCAATCGAAAAAACCCTACGGTTAAGAAAACCTCCTGAAACTTTCGTTTCGGCTCTGGTTGAACATACATTCTTTAATCCTGAACATTTTATACAATTTGATGAGACTACAGCTATTTCTAATGATAGGGGTTTTCTCAGTGGGCGAAGGAGGCTATAGAAATTAGAAAACATATGTTTTCTAATCTTCAATAAATAGAGACACGGGGAATTTAAATATTGAGGGGAATTTAATACCCAATTTACGATTGTCGTTTGAAAATAGAATCAATAGTCAATAAGAGAATCAAAATTTTACATAATTACCAGGGGACAAGATTACCTACTGTACCAAAAAGAGTTGCTTCAATATTAGCTAACAAGAAGATTATTTCGCAACAGAATAGTTAACTTAGTTTCAATTTTTATTATTTTTCCTCAGTTGCTTTGATGTTCTCACTTGACCCTGAAGTTAGTACAGGGGTGATCCATCAAAACAAATTGCTACTTGTCATTCGCCTTCGGTTGGTGGTACGTTATTCAGCTTCCGAAAGACGACTCCTTTGACAACACTATACTCGGCGTAAGTCTTATAAAGCAAAACAGAAACGAAAACAAGCACTGATAGCTCCATCTGGAAGTAGTAAGCTTAATATTAGATTTAATGCAACAATAATTATACTTGCTCTTGCGCGTTGGGCCTCTTAACGAACTACACCTACATAATCTGCGTATTCTTGTATAACTCTGAGCTGTTCACACGTGACCAATAATGCTTGGAGTTTGGTAATCTCTTCAGTAACATTTCTAATCCTAATTTTCTAATATAATACCCATCCTGCCGTCAGTGAAAATATAGTTATACACAAAATTTCTATTGTGGATGCAACTAACAATAACTCAGTTAATTGAACACTTTTTGCCCTAATAATTCTCAGAAGAACATCGGCCTGAGTTAGATCTATTTCAGTTTCTTCCACAACGTCATTGTACAATTGTCTCCATTCGATAGGTTCCTTGAAGTTTCTTTCTCCACGACTCTACTAGATTTTTACTTTTTTTTCTCTTGTGATAATTGACTGATTTCCACTTAACATGTATTCGGATCAAATGTATCGGAGCTAATGTTCAGGGCACGATGAATGAGAGAAGTTACAACTGCTCTTTTAGCTTGCGGGGGATGATTTGATTCAAAATGAAGATATGTATTGTTTTGTATTGTATTGGTTTTCTGTAGATAGTGAAATCTAGCTTATCAGTATTAGGGAAAATTAACACAGTATTAAAAACAGTATTTTATTTTAATTTCTAAAGTAAATTGCATTTCTATCATATATATTAAGATTATCTAAAAAAAAAAAAAAGCTCAACTTCCGCATCATTCCAAAGTGATACTACGTCATCCATGTAGGGATCCCAGTGGATGTGTTTTAAAATATATGAATTTAAAGAGCAATTTTTTAGATTCTCGACAAAAAATATTCATCAGTAGCCCGGACAGAGGTGCTCCTATTGGCAGCCCTTCTAGTTCCTGATAAAAGAAATTACGGAACTGAAAGTACATTGAAAACTTATTACAATTTTTAACTAAGGTCATTAAAATTTCTAAATCAATTTCTGTCGCTGAATCTTCGATTAAGTGATTACTTTGTTATATTTCAAGATTGAATAATTGCTCAGAAATAGCCACATCTGTATTTATATACATGGAAACAATGTTAAAACCACAAACTATTCTGTTTTCTGATATGCTTTTGTTTTCAAGTTTTTCAACTATATCTGTTGAATTATTAGAGAAATGTTGAATTATTATGTATTATTGAAATTTCGGGAATACAGTAAATGTTTGAAAGCTGTGCAAAACCATATTCCGATATCAGAAGCTGATATAAAGCCCCTTTAGTGCATGTTACGATAGGTCTTGTGGGAGCACCTTGTATATATAGTTTTGGTAAACCTTAAAATTTTGGATGGAATCTACCTTGGGGGAAAGATTTATTGTATAATTGTGAAGTGATTTCACCATTCTGTTTTAGCTCCTTTAATTCATTTATAATATTATTAGCAAACTGATCATTAGGATCATGAGTTATCGTTTTATATGTAGCTTTTGTCATTTGTGTTTTATATGTAATTGAAAGATTGAGGTGAGAGTAGTGACCCCATTATACCCTCGATGGCGACCCAACTTTAGCTTCTTCTAGACGCAGGTGCTGCTATGTCACAGCTAATGTTTTCTAAGAGATCTTGGTGTCTGTTACCTAATGCTTTTTTTTAACCTACAAGTGGCAGGAAAAACCTTCAGGGTTTCTTTGCCCAAAGATTTCTAAGATTGTTCTCTAAATAAAATTCAGGGGCTTCTTTACCCACAGTATTTCTAATATTGCTTTTTAAAAACCTTCAGGAATTCTAAACCACATAATTTTTAAGATTTTTCTTTAGTAAACCTTTGAGGACTCCTCTAAATTAGTTTTTCTTATTCTTGCATAAGGTTTGGGCTATTACCTAATAGAAAGTATTTTCTTTAGGATGCAAATGTTACCTAATAGTTTCTTTATTAAAAATCTACACCAAATCAGGATTTCCTTGGTTGTTATGCTTAAAAAACACAAAGGTGCGGAAAAAACCTTCAGGGGCTTCCTTATCCTAGGATTTTTTTCCTAGCCGGGAAGTTTTATTAAGACATTTTTCTTCAAGAGGTTTTTCAAGACTTTTCAAGACATTTCCAGACTTTTTTTAAGACATTTTTCTTCAAGACGTTTTCCTTCATGATTTCTTTATTTCTTATGTAATAGGGGAATGTTTACCAGTGTTAAGTTTGACGTATTGACGCGTGACTTGTTTCTTCAGGGCCCGTGAGAAAGTCCCGCTTTTTAACTGAGGAGGGTAAAAACGTGGATGATACGTAATGATGCTCCAAACGTTAGTATTACATAATGACATCGCAAACGCTATATGGTCCATAATGGCAGCACACACGGCAGGTGTTGCGTAATGGCAGTGCACACGTGAGTGCTATGCAATGACGATGTACACGTGGGATGTTAATTAACACTTGAAGAGATTTCATTTTCTTCGTGATTCCTTATTTTTTCAAAGCGTTTTGTTCTTCATGATTCCATTTTCTTTCACGGTGTTTATCGCAGGGAATCTTTATATTATAAAGAATGTATGTCTGCTTTAGTATTCGAAAGGGTCATTTCCATCCAATGGAAGTGTGCCTTGGACATCTGAACCATGAAGCCCTTTCTAATATTTTGATTTGGTTAAAACATTCTACATGATAGCCAATTCAGCGCATGGAGAAATCCCTGTTTTGCATTGTAGAATGATTAAAGTTATTGCGTGCTCCCATATGGTTGCGTTAACCGAAATGCAGGGTGCAAAATCGATTGCTGAAATCTGCTTATAGTTAAAGTACACCTGCTTGTTGAGTAATATTTAGAGAGTATTATCTGGTAGTAATACGAGCTGCTCTTAGCGCATTTATTACAAATACAGTCTTTTTTAACACATTGGGCATTTTTCGGACATTTTCACGTAAAATTTTATGTTTAAACTAAAATCGATCATTTGAACCTAGTGACAAAATCTCCATTAGCGCTTCTTCTGATGTCTCCTAGAAATAGGTGCCAGCGTGGCAAGATGTACTAGCCCCACCCCCCTTGATGACCTCCTTCTGCCACACATCATCACACCTAAGGGGTTTCCGAGCTTTGACCTTCAAAACAAATTTATAAACTAAAAAATGACCATTGTTATTATTTCAACAGTGGAAACTAGCCATTTCAGTGGCAGATTCGATGTTCCATGACAATGCCCAGCCTCTGACTCTCAATGGCTTACAAACAACACCCTCTAACAAGCATTATCGCACATTTCACACTTTTTCATGATTTCTCACGCAAAAATATTTGTTTACACAAGAATCGATCGTATACACTTAAAGAAAAAAATCCCTACTAACGTTTCTTCTGATGACCCCTAGCATATGAGGCCAGTGTATTACAATGTACCGTTCCTGATGACACCTTTCTAGCAAACATTATCAAATCTAAGGATTCTTCTAACCTTTTCCGTCAAAAATCAATTTTTAAACTAAGAATTGACCATTGCATCTATTTGAACAGTGAAAACTTACCTTTTCTTTGCTAGATTGTGATGTTCCATGACAATTTCAGGGTCGTGACACTCTATAGCTGACAAAAAACATCCTCTAGCATGTATTATCACATATATGCCTTTTTTAGAATTTTCCTGCAAAAATGTTTATCTGAGCTAAAACTGATCAATTAAACTTAATATGAAAATTACCATTAGTGTTTCTTCTGATTACTCCTAGCATTTGAGGCCAGCGCAGCACAATCTACCACTTCTGAAAACTCCCTTCTGGCGTATATTATCACACCTTTGTTCAATATTTTTCCCTCAAAAATAAATTTATACACTAATTTTATTTTTTATTTAAGAATTAACGACGCTTCTTGACTACTAAGGTCCTTGCGTCGGCGATGCAGTGCATTCCTGCAGCGTGATTCGATCTCTGGGTCCCGTATATTTACACACTAAAAAATGGCCTTTTTTTCTATTTGAACTTGCTGCGTGCTGATTTTTGTTGGTGAAACTGGTTGCATGATGATCTTTCTCTTCGTGAAACTAGTACATTGATTTTCCTCATCGTGAAACTTGCACATTGATTTGTCTCCTCGTGAAACTGATTTTGTTCATGGAACTTGTTGGGTGCTGATTTTTATTCATGGGACTTGATTTTCACTGATTTTTGTTCGTGAAACTTACATCATGTTGATTTTTCTCTTCGTGAAACTTGTACATTGATTTTTCTCCTCATGAAACTGATATTGCTCATGGAACCTGCTCCTTGCTGATTTTTGTTCGTCGAACTTGTCACATGCTGATTTGTGTTTGCGAAACTTGTTGATTGTTGATTTTTCTCTTCGTGAAACTTATAAATGGATTTTCTCCTAATGAAACTGATTTTTTTCATGGAGCTTATTGCGTGCTAATTTTTATTCATAGAACCGGCTGTGTCCTGATTATTGTTCGTGGCATTTGTTGCACGTTGATTTTTTACTATGTGAAACTTGTACATTAATTTTTTCTCCTCGAGAATCTGATTTTGTTCAAGGAAGTCATTGTCTGCTGATATTTTTGTTACTGGACCTTGTTGAGTCCAATTTTTTGTTCATAGAACTTTTGTACGTTGGTTTTTCTCTTCGTGAAACATGTGCATGTTCATTTTTCTCTTCATGAAACTTGACATTGATTTTTCTACTCATAAGACTGTTTTTGTTCATGGAACTTGTTACTTGTTGATTTTTGTCATAGAACTTATTGCAAACTGATTTTTATTCGTGAAACTGATTGCATGTGGATTTTTCTCCTCTTGAAACTTGTACATTGATTTTTCTCCTCATGAAACTGTTCTTGGTTATGGAACTTGTTACGTCTTGATTTTGTTCATGGAACTTATTGGGTGCTGATTTTTGTTCGTAAAACTTTTTTGCATGCTGATTTTTCTCTTCGTGAGACTGATTTTGTTCATGGAAATTGTTGCGTGCTGATTTTGTTCCTGAAAATTCCTGCAAGCTAATTTTTTGTTTCTGAAAATTTTCATGAAAGTTGTGCATTGATTTTTCTCCTCGTGAAAACTGATTTTGTTCATGAAACTTGTTACCCGCTCATTTGTTTCATGGAACTTTCTGAGTGCTAACTTATGTGTTTAAAATTTTGTATATTGCATGTTGATTTTTCTCTTTGTGAAACTTGTACATTAATTTTTTCCTCGTGAATCTGATTCTGTTCATGGAACTTCTTGTATGCTGATTTTCGTTCATGGAAAATGTTGAATGCCTAGTTTTCTTAAACTTGCTGCATATTGATTTTTCTGGTCTCGTGAAGGTGATTTTGTTGATAGAAATTGTAGTAGGTTAGGTTCAATTTGGAGGACTGTACGAACTGTACTACTTGTACATCATATGGTAACACGCAATACATTTTTTTATTCCAGTATTCAAAATATAGATATTTCCATGCGCTGAATAGGCTATCATGAAGAATCTATTAACTTAAACAAAATTTACAAAGGGTTTCATGGTCCAGATGTCCAAGGCACAGTTCTATTGGATGGAAATGGCCTTTTCGAATCTTAATGTGGACATAAAATATTTAGAATATAAGTGTTTCCTGAGAAAAGCACCTTACCATTTTTTTTATAATTTCTAAGAAAAATTGACGATTTAAAAAAGAAGAAATCTTGAAGAAAATAAAATCTCTTAAAGTATTATGTAGCATCCCAAGTATAAATTATCATTATGTATAACCCACGTTTGCGCAGCCACTGCGTAACATTTACCGTGTGTGCTGCCATCTCGTAACATTTATCATGTTACGAAATCACGAAAATCTTGTTTCTGCTCAGTTACAAGCGGTATTTCCCTGCGGGCCTTGAAGAAACAAGTCACAGATGAATATGTCACCCTTAACACTGGTAAGCATTCCCCTCTTGCATAAAAACTGAAGAAATCATGAAGAAAAACTTCTTGAAGAAAAATGTTTTAAGAAACGTTTCGAAATGTCTTGAAACATCTTGAAAAACGTCTTGAAGAAACATATCTTAAAAAACGTCTTGAAAAAAAGTTTAAAAAAATGTCGAAATGTCTTGAAACGTCTTGATAAACGTGTTGAAGAAAAATGTCTTACAAAACGTCCCGATAACTCTCAAAATCTCTTGAAAAAAGTCTCAAAGAAAAATGTCTTGAAATGTCTTGAAACCTCTTGAAAAACGTCTTAAAGAAAAATATCTTAAAAATGTCTTGAAATGTTTTGAAACGACTAGAAGACATCTTGTAGAAAAATGTCTCATAGAACGTCTTGAAATCTCTTGACATGTCTTGAAAAAGTCTTGAAGAAAAATATCTTGAAAACGTCTTGAAATGTCTTGACACTTCTTGAAAAAACGTTTTAAACAAAAATTTCTTAAAAACGTCTTGAAACATTTTGAAAAACTTCTTGAAGAAAGAAGTCTTAATAAAATTCCCCAGCTTGACTCAACACGTCCTATTATGTAGCATCCCGGACCCTATTACATAATATTCCTGAACAAGAAATCCTGGGGTAAAGAAGTCCCTGGAGGTTTTCCCTACACCCTTAGGTTTTTTATCATAACAATAATAAAGGAAATCCTGATTTGGCGTAGTTTCTTTTTAAGAAACAATTAACTAACGTTTGCATCCTGCAGAAGACACTCTCTATTAGGTAACAGGCAAACCTTACTAGGTAAAAGAATGAAGAAAAACTGATTTAGCGGGGTCCCAAAAGGTTTTCCCCCACGCGTTTACATTTTAAACATAACACCCACGGAAATCTTATGTAACGTAGGTTTTTTTTAAAAGAAACTATTAGGTACAGCCCAAGGTAATCTTGATTTAGCGGAGCCCCTGAAGGTTTTTTTTAATATAACAATCTCAGGAATCAACAAGTAAACAAGCCATGACCTCATGATTTTTAAACATAACACCCAAGGAAATCCTGATTTAGCGTAGATTTTCTTAAAGAAACTATCAGGTAACAATCTTAGAAATTTTGATTTAATGGGCTCCTTGAAGGTTTTTCTCAGCCTTCGCAGGTTTTTAAAGCTATCCTGGTAAGTGCAATGGGAAAGAACTTCCTCTTATATTGAGCTTAACAAGAAAACAAGGTAATTAAACTACGTAGTTCATTATAAAGCGAAAATTAACAAAAAATTACAATCTAAATTAAAAGTAAATGAAGAAGGTAACCATGAAGGAAAAAATTATGCATATAACTTACTGAAATTTAAGGGATTATCGAGTCAAAACTGATGTATGCTTTATTTGAAGTAAAAACAATCTGAAATATCAGAATGAATTCACTAAAATTTCCTGACTGGGAATTTTAAAATTTTATACCAGATTCAGAGAGAAGATTGAAGGATGTTTCAAATAGCATATTTCATTCTTAGATATTTCATAGTAACCCTGCAATGCACACTATCCTTGTTTTCTGTTTCAGAAAAATCGGCAGTACTATATTTGCTTATATCACATGGAAAATTCGAATAACTAAACGGTGATCAATTTAAAAAATAGTTTTCATAAAGAGAGAGTTTTTCAAAGAAAAGTAAAGAGCTGTATTTAAACGATGGACTTTGCAGAAATAAATTAAAATTTGCACCAGTAACGTTACACCGACTTTGAACCTATTCCTGGTACTATGGTGGACGATTTTATTCCATTGAATGTGGTCAAAGGTCTAAGTGACAACAATTTCAAGCCAGGAGAGGTCTCCAGTGCCATCTTGTCTGAATTCACCCATGAGTGAGAGGCTTATGAGATTCATAGAAATATGCACCTCTTCTACGTGTGAGCTAATATCTGTCAAAGGACAAATTGACAAATGTGTTCTCGTCCGTCTGTGATGAATAGAGAGGCAGCTGAATTTTTTGTCTAGAGGTTTGGGATGGAGGCATCACCTTTTACTCGTCCAAGAGATCCATCTCTTCTCATAGGAGAGGAAACGGATACAATTCAGCCCATTCTAGTCTTGACGAGCTTAGAGGGGATGTACAAATTAAATAGCCTCCAATTAGAGTAAAATTTCCATGGAATGTGTGTCAACCCCAGGGGCTTTGTTATTTAATCTTCGGTTTGCTTTGAAAAAAATTGCTTGTCTCAAAATTCCAATCGGATATGTTCGGATAAAAGCAGACGGGGGGGATAGTGGCCCTCTAATCAAATTTAATTCTTAAAAAGGAAACAAGAACTTTCAATTCTTTAGTGAATGAGCCCCCTCTTAAGTTAATACGATCAGCCCTTCCATGAGAACCTTATATACCTTCACAGCATAACTTACAACTCTTACCACCGGGCTCTTGGGGGGGGGGGCTGTCGTCCTCGGAGTTTAGTTATCTCATCATTGAATTATATTTAATAAAACAGCTTTATCAAAATTTTGCTCTAAGATGTTTGGGGGAAAAGTGCGTGGAGGCTAGTTACCCACCACTCACTTTTGAATCAAAGATCACAAGAAATTTCAATTCTCAATCAAATGAACCCCCTCTGAACGTTAATTATTTGAACAGAAAGACTGTCTCAAAATTTTATCGAGTACATTTAGGAGGAAAGGGTCTGTGTGGAGGTGCTGATCACCCTCCAATAACTTTTGACTCTTAAAAGGGCGCAAGAACTGTCGATCTCCATTCAAATGAGCCCCCTACTAAGCTTTACGATCACCCATTCCATCTGAAGTGCCTCTAGAGTAAAAAAAATAGTAAATAAATATGAAAACACTGAACACTTATGGTCTTTATTAAGCTATAGCATTACCTCTGATAAGAAGATTTTTCAAGTGCTAAGAAACTTTAGTGTAACCAGTAAGAGATTGAGAACAGGGTAGTCCCCTTTATCAGGGCCGTATCTAGGATTTTTTTTTTTCGCGGGGAGTTTTACACAGAAAGACCCTCAAAAACATTTTTGTTCCGTTTTTACGAGTTAGACAAAAAGTCAGGGGGAGGAGTTGAAACCCCTTAGTCCCCCCCACTGGGTAAGGCCTTGTTCTTTATATACGAACAACAGAAAAATTTGTTTCACATTTTAAAGTTCCTCCTTACTTTTAGCTGATAAGAACTTTTCTGTTTTTTAACTAAACACATGAAATCAAACGAAATACGCCCTCAGAGAGCAAACAAAGTTTGCTCTCTGAATACAAGGGAGTTTTCCTTCTCAGAAACTATACTTTTAATTAGGATTTTTTATCCTTTGTATTTTTGGATGGACTGGTAGACATGGTACCTGAAAGTCCAACCCCCTCAGAGCGCCTAAGACCCTAATGTTGAAGGGAGAGACCTATAGTCATTCTTGAATAAGTATAACATTTTTCTTGTTTGTCCACTGTTACTGTTTTGGAGCGACAATACCCGCAGATATGGCCACACCTGAATAGTTACTGTTCTAATTAGTGCATGGTGTCGTTACAACAATGATGAAAATATTATGTCGCATAAATGGAAAAGTATGTTTCCAAAACTATGACTTTAAGTAAATTTTCTCAATCTACTCACTTTAAGTGACAAAAATACTGTGTGTATGTGTATCTTTACCCGGAAACACCTGTATTTTATTTTTATTTTTTTATGGGTATTCTGAGATTTAATACCCTGAAAACAATCAAGATTGGTCACAAGAAAGTCAAAGAAAAAGTCCTATGCGTGACATCATATTTATGAGTACGTCATGACGATAAATTACACCATCGTTTCCCCCGAGATTAGTCGCAACGTTTTTAGCATCTATGATGCATACAAAATTACAAAAGATGACCAATGACCTCTGAACAGGTAAAGAATCAACAAAAACCACATGGAATCGTAAATGTATAGCCGTAATGGCTATACAAAACTTGCCAAAAATACAAAAGACTCGTGATACTTTTCAATATTTATAGAATAGTAAGAGTTGAAGAGGGACACATTTGAAAAAAGCCTAAAAATATTCAAAAAAAAATTTAAACCATCACAGATACTGGATCATTTCAGGCAATACTTATGGCTCCACTTAAGCCAATCTGCTCTGAGAGATGAATATGCAGCCACACAGGCAAGAAGAAATTCCAAAATTTCAACTTTTCTACTATGCTCCACTATTTTTCCAATCCTGGAAGCGTCAAAATTGGCGACATTGAATTTCGTAGTGAAGATTTTTTTTAAGCAATAATAAATTTAACCTAAAAATAAATTTACAAGAAAAAAGAAGAAGAAAATCTAGGTTTCCAGCAATACTGCAATCTCTCTTAAGAATCCTTCCTGAAAACTTAGATCCGAAAATTTATCAACAAATGACCGAGCTGCTTCTCTTATTTCTCGACGCTCAGTATCTGACATATTTAGTATTTGTAATATGATGCTGGAGTATTCATCTTCACACTCTGCTAAGAACCCATTCCGATTATCACCACTATTGACTATAATGTCATATTTAGGCCCACCCGATCTATGAGCAACCATTATTAATCCAGCTGCCATACACTCAACAACACCAATTCCAAAGTGTTCATTCCACATAGTATGAATTCCAATAGTTCCTTCTTGTAAAATTGTTTTCAGCTCATCAAAGGTCGCATTTACTCTAAATTTGACAAAATCTTCAATAGAAAGATGTTTACAAAGGTCCTTATAGTTTTCAACTCGTTTTTCGTCAATTTCATTACGGCAGCTCCCAACAAAAATAAGTCGTACTCGTTCTTTCAGCTCGTCAGGTATAACTTGCAACAAACTAAAATATGACATAATCATCAAGTGATGGTCTTTTTCAGGTCGAAACTGGGCAACAGCTACAATATTTATCATCCGCTTCTGTGAATCAGGAATTGCTTTAATTTTCAAAAATTCGTCTACATTACATGGTGGATAAACTTTTTTTGTTCTAGATGGTATATTCCACATAGAGTTTATATGATTTTCTGTCCAAGAAGAGTTTACCATAACAACATCAGCAAACCTTCCAACAAATCCATATAACTTAGCAAAAGTTTTATAATAAATAAGTTTAATAAACCTGAAAATTGCTCCTCTATTATTGTATGCTGCCATGTTTGTGTCAATATTGATCAGCATGTCTTTACTAATTGTCGGGTAATGAACATAGCACCCAATTTTTGATCCTACCAGTACTTTGAACATTGGGAAAGTAAATGCATACCCCATGGTGTCTATATACACATCTGGTATGTGTAGAATCATGGCCTCAAATCCAAGTAGAAGAGAGCCAAGACTCTGGCCCATCAGTGTCAAAACAGGATATCTGGCTGCTTCTACGAAACGCGTTAACCGTAGATACTTGAACGTTATCGGTTTTTCTATTTTAACGTTGAATCTTCTCCTTGCATTTGAAAGCAATATTTCTGGAGAAACATGATCACCTGTGTAAATTATAATGGATATATTCCGATTTTCATAACGCTCCTGAATTGCTCTGACTGCACACCACAGAACTCTTTCCCCACCTCCTCCAGCATCGCAATATGGATGAAATATACCTATTGTTGGTCCTCGTTTTTTTTTGTAATGTCGCTTTTTCAGCTGTCTCAAATAAACTCTTATTATCCCAAGTAAAATCAAAAAGAACACAAGTGTGCAAACGAAAATTTTCGTCACTACAAATAAAATCATTTTCAAAATGATTATGAGTACAAACAAACTTAAGTATAAATCATTTTGTTATTCATGGGAAAGTCTCATTTCATAGAGTTCTGACAATTTAAATCTCATAGATGTTTGCTAGTTCACTACAACTCTTTGATTTTATTCTACTCCCGATTTTTTTGCAATTGCTATTATGTTTTATTCAGTTTCAGATTCGTTTTAAAAAGTCACTAAAGGGCTGATGGCTTTTAATAAACAAAAAACTGACGTATAATTCACTCTCTTATTGATGGGAAAGCTTCATTTAATAGAGGTCTGACAATTGTAATCTCATACAGGTTTGCTAATTTACTATTACACTTTGATTTCATTTTCTTCCCGATTTTTTTACGATTGCTTTTATGTTTTATTCACTTTCGGATTCGTTTGAAAAAGTCATTAGAGGGCCGATGACTTTTATTAAACACCCTGAAGTGTAATTCACTCTATTAATGATGGCAAAGCTTCATTTCAGAGAGGCCTGAAAATTTTTATCTCATACAGGTTTGCTATTTACAGCTACATTTTGATTTCATTTCCCTTTTGATTTTTTTGCGACTGCTATTGTGTTTTATTCAGTTTTGGATTCGTTTGAAAATCTCACTAGACGGCCGATGACTTTTGACAAAAAACTGAAGTATTATTCACTCTTTTATTGATGGGAAAGCTTCATTTTATAGAGGTCTGACGATTGTAATCTCATGTATATTTGCTACTTTGATTTCATTTTCCCCGAGATTTTATTGCGACTACTATTATGTTTTATTCAATTTCGGATTTGTTTGAAAAACTCACTAAAGGGTTGATGACCTGTAACAAACAAACTGAAGTATAGTCCCCTTTTTATTCGTGGGAAGGCTTCATTTCATAAAGGTCTGACAATTTTAAGCTCACACAAATTTGCTAGTTTGGTGCTACACTTTGATTTCATTCGTCCTGTGGTGGCGCAGTGGATTTGACCTTAGCTTGGTAATACGGGACCCAGAGATCGAATCACGCTGCAGGACTGCACTGCAGGGCCGACGCAGGAACCTTAGTAGTCAAGAAGCGTCGTTAATCTGATACTTTGATTTCATTTCCCTCCAGATTTTGATGCAATTGCTATTATGTTTAATTCGAATTCGGATTCCTTTGAAAAACTCACTAGAGGGCCGATGAATTTTAACAAACACACTGAAATATAATTCAATCTGTTATTGATAGAAAGCTTCATTTCAGAGAGGTCTGATAGTTTTAGTATCATACAGGTTTGCTAGTTTGATTCTAATCTTTGATTTTAATTTCCTCCAGATTTTTTTGCGATTGCTACTATGTTTTATTCAGTTTCAGATTCGTTTGAAAACCCACAAGAGAGCTGATGACTTCTAATAAACTAGCTGAAGTACAACCTATTCTGTTGTTCATGGTAAAGCTTCATTTCACAGAGGCCTGACAATTTTAATCTCATACAGGTTTACTAGTTTACTACTAATCTTTGATTTTATTTTCTTCCAGATTTTGTTGGCATTGCTCTTATGTTTCATTCAGTTTCAGGTTCACTTGAAGTACTCCTGGAGAGCGAATGACATTGTAAAAATAAGGGCAAACATATTCTTTTGCATATTCTTTTGAAGCTGTGAATGTGACAACACAATTAGACCATGCAATCATTAATTAGCGCTGCTTAAGTAAAGAGCAATTTGTCCACTATGTATTTTTTGCAACTTTTCACGTTGTAAAGGAGGAGTTGTTGAGAAAAGTTTAGAATAAGCTAATTCGATTGGAAATTCAAGGCTCTAGTGTCCTTTTAAAACTCAAAAGTGATTGGAGGGAAACGAGCCCCTTTTTAACGCCCAACAAATCTCCGTTCACATACAATCAAAATTTCAAGATAGCTATTTTGTACAGCAGAGTTAAAAAGTCCAGTAGGTTTGTCTTTGGGGATGCCAGCCGTCCCCCTTCCTCCAAAACCCTTGGCAGAAGGGCTGCAAGCTATTGAATTCATCCACTGTCTAAACATAGTATTTGTCATTGACAAAAGGTCGGCATTTTTGAACTTTTAGTACCCAAAGAGAGGAAGGAAAGCTGAGAAGTCAGTTTGCTGGGAAGTCAGCCTGCCCCAATGTCCATTCATCATGGAATCAGTTTCAACTGGAGGTCCCAAACTGGAATCCAAATTCGCTTTATGCATGTCCCTTTACTGAGTCCCCTCCATGGGAAACGAGTCCTCCAAGTTGTCAAGTAGAACTTATCTCTATTAGTAAACACTTGATACCTAATTACGAGATCCTGACTATTTTGGCTGAACGGATTTCAAAGGCGTACCCCAACTATAGAAAAATATATACAAATGGATTTGTCCAGAGGGAAAGAGCTGAAGCAGGAGCATGTATCCCATCCCTGAATTTGAACATCTATTCTCCTCTCCCATTGGGATCTTCTATCTTGTCTGCTTAATTATGTACCATTTGCCTGGACTTGGACGCACTTATAAATTATAACATGTAAACTGAAAATATACTCTGTCTCTCTGAATCCAAATCAGCATTACTATTGATCCAAAATGTTAATAGAATTGCCAATGGTAAGAATTTATATAATATTAGAAGGCAGCTTCTTAATCTTAAGATCAACGGAAATGAGGTTTATTTTCAACATGTTCCAAGTCATAAAGGCATCAAATATAATGATATGGCTGATTCTCTAGCAGCAAAGCCTTCTATGTTAATTCCTATTCCTTCCTCTGACCTCAATTCACGAGATATTATCAGGCAAAGATCCAATGTTAATCACAGTAAATTAATTTTATCTCAATTTCATACAAGAGTAATAATATAATAATATATTACCGGCTGAAATCAGGTGACCTACTTCTAAATAGCTTATTATTTAATTGGAAGCTACATCATTCCCCTTTATGCCGAGTCTGCTTTTCAGCAGACAAAGCAATCCAGCATATATTATTTGATTGCCAGGCTCAGAGTGAGGAGACTATTGCTCTTAAGCGTTTATGCTCCTTGGCTAAGATTCTAAATACTTATACAGCTATCCTGGATTTTAAGCTGCCATGGGAAATTGGTTGTAAGATATTTAAGGCAGCAATTGATATCTTAAAGAAGAGAAATATTGTTTGATAATGATTAAAGCTTGAAGAAGTCAATTCTTAAAGGACATGATTTATCTATAGTTTTGATTGTTCAGAAGAGAGCGGGATACATTCAGGCATGCTTTTGAGAGATTAACAAGGGGAATGTTGAACTAAATCAAAACATGATATATGCATACTGGCTGTCAAAAGGGTGTAACTTGGCAATGACTGAATGAATTAATGTGGAATTTTTAGGAAATGATGAGGGGATGATAAATTGCCCAAAAATGTAATTTTTGCATGCTACTACTACCACAGCTTCTAGTGCTATCACTTCCACTGCGACTACTGAATTTGTAGCGAGTACTACCAATGCTGAGGATATTGAAGTAAAAATTTGAGGAAATGTTGTAGTGAAAGCTGAACCAAATCAAAACATACTACGTACATACAATCTGTATCCTAATTTCTTGCATAGCAATGTCAAAGGCCCATTAGCATAGATAACAATTTGACATCGCCGATTACCCGTAGATCATGAAGAACCAGAAGAAATTACTGCCTTAAGCACGCAAATTCAGAAAATAGTCTATAAATGTCAACTGGTCACGACTTTAAGTAAATCCTTGTACCTTGTTTTCATGATTAGTTGTTATAGATTAGAGACAGTCTGTATTACCGATAGTTTAATATAAAGCACCCCAATTTGACCCAGACCTGGCTCCTTTGAAAGAAAGATCTTACTAATATGGAGATAACCCAGTATCATTAAATTCTAGATTAAGAGTTTCTTGCAATACTGGAAAGTTGCCTAGCTTAGGCTAGTTAGATGAATCAAGCTCTTAAGAATGAAACCAGGGCTTAAAATGGCTCCTGAGAAGGTATGGCCAAGATACTAATGTGCATAAGGCTATTCTCATATTTATAGGGCTAAAAAGTTTCCTTTTGTGACAGGTTTAACTTCCGATGGTCTAACAATATCTAACAGGTCTAAGCATGATGGGTCTTAATTCTGACAAAAATGTATTAGGCTACCTTAACCTTCAGTTTTCAAACACTTCTTAAACTTAGAAGATGCAATTAGGGTACTGTTATTGTAGTTGAATTTTCAGCCATATAAAGTTTTCTTTTTATATATCTATATATATAAAAATAAGTTGTCTGTCTGTCTGTCTGTCCACGTATGATGTCTGAATTATTTCTGTCATATATCAATTCAAAAATGAAAGTATTCAAGCCAATGTAGCTGAGTTGGTAACACATTATGTTCCAGGTTCTAGGTTTGAGAGGCTCCAGGTTTGAACCTTGACTTTAAAAACTAAAAAGAAAAAAAAACTAAAAAAGGTAAAAAACTAAAAAAGAAAAAAAACTAAAAAAGGTAAAAACTACAAAAAAACTTAAAAGAAAAAAAACTAATAAAAAAACTAAAAAAAGGTAAAAACTACAAAAAAACTAGAAAAAAAAGTAAAAAAGAAAAAAAACTAAAAAAGGAAAAAAGCTAAAAAAGGAAAAAAACTGAAAAATAAGGAGAAAAAGAAAACTAATAAAAAAGGGTAAAAACTACAAAAAAAAACTAAAAAGAAAAAAGAAAAAAAACTAAAAAAAGGTAAAAAACAAAAAAACTAAAAAGAATAAAAGCAAAAAAGCAAAAAATTTATTTCATCATATGGACACTCAAAGAGAAATTACAGACTGGGACACCAGGACACAAATGACGACTGGGACACTGGGAATATAAATGACTAGGACACAGGGAATATAAATGACTGGGACACAGGGAATATAAATGACTGGGACACAGGGACACAACTACAATGGGGATGCCAGGAGGCACAGGGGGATATACAAATGAAGACGGGGACACAGAGAATGTTTGATTAGCAATCACCATCAACAAAGCTCAAGGGCAATCATTAGAATCATGAGGTATAGATCTGAATACGGATTGTTTTTCCCATGGACAATTATATGTTGCATGTTCAAGAGTCTGTAAACCTGACAATCTATTTATATGCACAGACAATGGGACAGTGAAGAATGTTGTATATTTGCAAGTTTTATGTAGTTAAAAACATATATATATATATATATATATATATATATATATATATATATATATATATATATATATATATATATTCACAGGTGGGACACAGGGACACAACTACAAAGGTGCATAACTAATATGGTGCATAACAACTTATGCATGCAGGGGGGCTTGGGGGGGGGGGGTGCAAAGCACCCCCACCAACTAGGTGTTGGGGTGCCACGTTAGTTAAAAACATATATATATCTATCTATATACACAGATGGGACACAGGGACACAACTACAATGGCACGTAACTAATATGGCATGTAACAACTTACATGCAAGGGGGGCTTGGGGGGGGGTGCAAAGCGCACCAACTAGGTGTTGGAGTGGTGCAAAGCACCACCCTAATAGCTAGTAAATATATAAAAATAAGTTGTTTGTGTGTTGACTGATGTCATGTTTGTTGACTGACATCATTATAAAGATTGAGCATAATGACATCATGTATATATTTTGAATGCTTGTATATGATACCAACAGAAATTTATACCTGCTCTTTCGTTTTGATTGAAGATTAGTGCTTATCTATTGCAAACAAACTTCTCAGGCATTTGGGAATGCCTTCACCTAATCATACTGCTTCTATTTCTACATGTGTAGAATGGGATTGTGAACAAAGTTACAAAACAATTGATCTATTGTCATATGTTACAGAATGGGACACTGGGGCACAAGGAATATAAATGACAACCAGGACACTCAAAGAGAAATTACAGACTGGGATACAAATGACAAGCAGGACACAGGGAATATAAATGATGACCGGGACACTCAAAGAGAAGATACAGACCAAGACACCAGGACACAAATGACGACTGGGACACAACTACAATGGGGATGCTGGAAGGGCACATGGGGGATATACAAATAACCATTGGGACACAGGGAATATTTGACTAGCAATTACCATCAACAAAGCCCAAGGGCAATCATTAGAAAAATGTAGTATAGATCTGAATACAGATTGTTCTCCCATGGACAATTATATGTTGCATGTTCAAGAGTCGGTAAACCTGACAATCTATTTATATGCACAGACAATAGGACAGCAAAGAATACTGTATGTTTGCAAGTTTTATATTGTTAAAAACATATATATATATATATATATATATATATATATATATATATATATATATATATATATATATATATATATATATATATATATTCACAGGTGGGACACAACTACAATGGTGTGTAACTAATATGGCACATAGCAACTTATGTGCTTGGGGGTGCAAAGTGCCCACACCAACAGCTAGTATATAAATAAATTTATATATTTTTAAAACCATATAGCCTAAATTAGGATTAAGCCAAAGTGTAATGGTCCAAACAGTTTTGATCTGCTCATTTGAGGTAGAGTGTCCATTTTGCAAGGTTTGATAGTAAAATTCTAGTTGATTGACTTCTTGCTATCTTGGAAAGGGGTTAGGTTAGGGAAATGAAACTTTCAGGGATTGGTCTACAGGCTAAAGTATGTCCCAGGAAGGTATTTTGAAGTACCTACCTCAACTCCTTCTAAAGGCCCCTGGCCTTTGATGACCTTTAAAAATATGAATGTTATAAAAGTGAAACCTTGCAAAACAGACGGTAAAATTCTAGTTAATTGACCTCTTGCTATCTCAGAAAGGGTTTAGGTTAGGAAAATGAAACTTTCAGGGATGAATCTACAGACTAAAGTATGTCCTGGGAAGGTATTTGAAGCAACTACCTCCACTCCTTCTCCATCTAGAGGGCCCTGACCTTTGAAAATATGTGTGTTATAAAAGTGAAACCTTGCAAAATAGATCTTCTGCTTAATTGAAGTACAACAAAATTGTTTTCAGCTTCATAACTTTGCTCAATCCCATTTTATAAGGTTTTTAAGATATGCAAATACATTTCCTCAAATTTTGAAAAAAAAAACATTGATATGGCTCAAAATTCTACTCAAATAGCAGGAATTGCATTTTCAGAACTAAAGGCAGAGAAAAAGCAACTAGTAACTGAAAATTAAGGTAAAATGTTGTTTTGTCAAAGTTTTAATTGGTATAGACCTGTCATGTAGGCAAATTTCAGGGCCCTCTAGAGGGAGAAGGAGTTGAGTCAGGTACTTCAAAACACCTTCCTGGGACATACTTTAGCCTGTAGACCCATCCCTGAAGGTTTCATTTTCCTAACCTAACCTTTTTCTGAGATAGCAAGAAGTCACTCAACTAGAATTTTACCTGTTTGACTTATGCAAAGCATAGCCCAGGTTGTAAAAGGTCACCAAAACAGCATTTTTGGGAGAAATAGAAACTGGTAGAAGGCTAGTCAGCTGCCTATTAAGATGAATCTAGAATTTCACACTTAATTACCTGAATTTCCATTTTGAAGCAAAATTAAGGTCCATATTAAATCTTTTCTGCTTTATTTCAAATATGATGAAATGTTGTCACTATGCTACATCCCAGTGACAGACCATAACAGAGGTCTGCTGGAAAAATACAATTTAAGTCTCCTTGGTAATGGTGAGCACAAGGTAGGTGTGGCCTATGATGATCATTCTTAGGTGTTTTGAAGCCAACACTGCCATAAAACAGTAACTTCAAAAAGAGCATACAAGATGATTAGGTATGAGAAGTGATATCAGTTTCCTAGCAAGACACTCATATGACAAAGTTGCTATCAATAGGTAGTTGAATAAGACAGACTGTCATCCTCATATTTCAATGACTTTCTATTCTATTCCGTTCCAAGTTTCGACTTAAAGGATACAGCTATAGGTGTAATTGCTATTTCAGCTTGAGTTTGCAAGAGTGGCTAGTTATGTTGCATTTGACTGGATCAAGGCTTGAATGCCCTCTTGTGACTGCATATTGCTAGTTGCTGTGTAACTAATTGTCCTTTTATCAGCTTTCCTAGATTTCTTTTTGTGCTTGTCTATTAAACAGAAGGTTAGGTTCAAGGTTCAATTGGGTTTAATTAAAAAAAAGGAAATAACTAAACTTAAAATACACTGCTCTGTGACAAAACTCATGTTGAGACCCATGATACCCAGAATACACTCAATAAGTGAAGTTAAGGTAATCCTAATGAAATATACCAAAACATGATGATAATATAATACTTCAGAAACAGAATTATGGAAAGCAGGCTACACAGAACACATTATATTAAATACTTAACATAACCCCTAACCATATGTATAAATATATATGTACATTGTAGTTTTCTCACTAAAAAAAAGCAAATCATAACTGATCTAGGAAGGGAAACTGGTTTCTATTATCACTTTCTATGCCAACAGCTACAATCTGTTTAGGCCCACATATTTAGAAAGCATGCAATGTGATCTTCTTAAAATCTAAACCAGGGCACAAAACTGGCAACTTGAGTTCAACATATGAAAGTGTAATGTCCTTCCCTTTGGTAGCAATGACCCCTGTCACCAGTACAACATTTCTGAATGACAAATACTTCACTACTGAAGACAAGTCTCAAAGAAAGAATGGCACTTGTCTGTTAAACAGAATGTACTCAAGAGCTATTCTATGAAACATAGAAATATCAATAGTGTCATTACTGCGTTGTGTTATCATTAACGTTTTCATGAAAACTGCCAAGTAGCACAGCTTCCATGCTACCCCACTTTTTCCACACTGGGTTCCATGCATGTTCTTAAATCTTTTTACTGTGTTTCACTATAAGTTTAGCATCAGCTATAGTATTATCTGCTATATGAAGACTGTTGATGAGCTTTGATATCTCAGTAGGTATTTGTGTAACAGAAGAAAGTGGTCAAATGTTCAGCCAGTATAAGAATCTTCCAGAAGGATTTAATGTAGGGAATGTAGGGGAAACTAACTGTGTCGTACAATTATATTCTGTACTATTTTAATTTCAATCCTTGCATCTATTTTTATGAGAAACAAATATGGCTTTTGAGCAGTTTTTTTTTAAATAACCTTTAATTTATTGATTCAAAATGAAGTATAGCCTAGTAATAACATTAAAAACCCAACTCATATATAATAACATGACATACAACCAAAACTACAACTCGTCACAGCATAAACCTGTCTGCAGCCAAAGCATAAGTGTAAAGCTATATGTTCTGGATATATTTTTTTATGGCCCTCTCTTCTTTGGGTACCTTGTGACAAGCTGGTTTGAACCATAGTCCTTAGAGTTGCCAGGTTGTTCATATATGTTTATTTTTTGGACCGTTCTTTTTTATTTTATAAAAGCAGAACATTTAGTAGCATTGCTAAAAATTATCTGGGTACTGTTTTTGTTCATTTCTTCATATTTACGTTGCTCTGTGAAAATAAAGTTGGACCATCCAATAGAGAACGAAAACGATCAAAAATGGGGTTTTTTAAAGGCCAAATGAAAATACTGAAGAAAACGCAGAAAGTGAATATTTCGAGAGAACATCCGCCTCTCTTCTTCAGTGCAAACAAAATATTATGATCAAGGAAAAAAACAAAAACCATAAAAGAAGCATAGAATGCACAACAAAACCAATGAAAAAAACCGCCAAAAAAAATTTAATACAATTCAATAAAAGACCAAAAATTAATAGAATTAAAATCAAATACCTAACAAACAATAAAGTGAGTTATTCGCCATTATCCGCAATTTGCACAAAATACAAACAAATATGAATTGCCATAAATGGATACTAATGAACAACTGAGAAATAAAAGAAAAAATTCATTCACTCAAAAACAAGCGAAGCAGCAATGGAATAAATTGGAGAACTAGGTCACTTGCTTTCTGATTTTAACCATTTTTCCTTCAGTATTTTCATTTGGCCTTTAAAAACCCCATTTTTGACCGTTTTCTTTCTTTATGTTATGGCAGACCAGTGTGGTTTATGAAATTATCTGTATGAAAATTATGAAGGATTGACTGAGGGTGATGCTCTACAGCATAGATATATATATGAACATTAGCAGAATGTCTTATAGTCTCAATTAATCTAGAAGTCTCTTCATGACTGCCTCTTCACACAATGACAAATGTTTAGCTCATTACAACGGAATGATCTGATCCAATGCCAAGTCGCAATTGAAACTATTGTTCTGATGTACTCGGAACCTCCCATTCAGTGTGCTATGATGTGTTATTTTTGAAGAAACTTTTTGCTACTGTTGGTATATATATTTATGCTGTGGTGATGTTCACAAGGAATAAACTGAGCAGTACTGAAGGTGTTCCAGGCTGGTTCTAGACAGACTCCTCCACCCCCACCCTTAGATTTTTCATTTTTGAATTGAAATTTTTTTTGTAGGTCTTCATTTATTTTAAGGTCCTATTCAGGAAATCAGAAATATTTCAGAGTACATAAGAACATAAAGGCAAAAGATACATTTTTTTTTTCAAATCATAGAGCCAAAGGATTTTATTTGGATTTCTTTCTTAGTCTATTAGTTAAGTCTATTTGCTTTTGCAGCAAAGAATCACCAATTCATTTTTTTAATTCAGTACAATTTTTAATTTCTTTAAAATTGCAAATAAATTAGAAAATTGCAAGTAAAAATTAAGATATTTTTTTTTATTAGTACCACTCAATTTTAAAATTGCTAATTTTTTGCAAAGAAAAAAACCTGTACCTGTGCATTTTCCAGGACAAGAGTGAGGGAAGCTATAAGCCTTAAATTTGGTTTTTAATAGGGCTTTGCAACATCCTTCTCTTTTTAAGATATTGCAAGAAACACTTAATTATTTTTCGTTATTCTGAAATTGCGCAAAGGACTCGTGCAACACCAACGCAGATGCATCTGACTGCAGACAAAAGGTATATATGTAGCACAGAATCTCTATCTCTCTCATCAGCACTGAACTCTGTTTCTCAGATGTCCATGAGATAGCATTATTATTGCCGAAATCCTTTAATGTTGAAAAGACATCCATAAAATATTACTTTTTTTATATATACAAAAAAAATGGTGATTGCCTAAAGGATTATTGTAGTCTTCCAGCCCTATCTGGAAGCTTATTCTGGAACAATTGAAGCATATTCTGAAGCTTACCAGCACAAAAGACTGCCGAGACCTGGAACTGAGCACCAAAGACTCTTTTAAGCTCTTAGGTGTTTGGTTAGACTAGTGGTCCCCAACAGATTACAGGCCATGTCCAACCTATTCATTTCTAAAATCCTGATGTCCCTCTCGTGGTAATTAAATTTTTGTTTTTCAACAATTTATGTGTAAACGCCTGAAAAAGCTGAAACGGCTATTAATTTGGTGTTTTTTTTTCGGGTCGTCTTCTAGGCATATTTGATGCTATTGAAAAATAGGTAATAAACGGTGACATCTTATGGAAGTCTTTCCACCACTAAAGGCTTTTGGTAATAATTCTTTTTACCTTTTTTTTTCGTGTGAATGAGAGGCGTGATTCTCCCACTACAACTGACAATTCACTTCATGACAATTCATCATGCCGCCTAAAGCCAACATAGCTATACATGCTCCTTCCATCCCAGTCTATTCAGAGGGTCAAGCTTTACCCCCTCCCAAGAAGTTCCAATTGCATTTAAATCATTCCTTATATCCTGTGATACCCATTGCTTTAAGTTGCACCTGTGAGAAATGTTTTAATTTAGTATATTTCTTTTTCCAGATTATTACCAAAGATTGTTAATGGAGGAATAGCTGGAATTATAGGTGTTTCATGTGTCTTTCCAATTGATTTAGTTAAAACAAGACTTCAGAATCAACAGATTGGGAAAAATGGAGAACGTCTCTATGCATCAATGTTTGTATATTTAATATTTACTTTTTTTACTACTTACATTACTATTTTTGAAGAAGAGTTAAGCGAATTATAGTAACTACTCACACCTTATATGTTGAGAATCTCAAAGAGTTAAATGAAAAAGAAAATTTTAAGCATTTTGTGGTTTTTTGGAAAGTAATTGTGGAAAAAAAAGTTTTTTATAACTCTGTAGTTATTTCTCAACTAGTATAAAAAAAAACTGTATATAACTCTAGTCTCTGATTAATGAAAATGATGGAAAAGGGAATACCTGGCCCCAGGGAAAAGATATACCCACAGACATCAATATTTATTAGGCAACTAATTCTTAAAAAAAAAATATTAAATTATCTACAATCTTGATATTTTTTTTTTATAACAAAGCTAACAGCTCTATATTGGGCCTAAGAGTATAGGAGACTGGCACGAGTGTATTAAAGTGCTAGTTTTGAAAAAAATGAACATCGCCTTCTAGCGTTATTTTTTTTAGCGTTGTCCTTTTTTTTTAACTGGAAAAAAACCTTCCCAGGGAGTAAGTTTGGCTCTATATCCATTCATGATGGTTCAATTTTCTATCTCAACTCCTTAGCAAGATAATGAGAAGTCCCTGTTCAGTAATACTGCTATTTTGTCTATTTTTCTTAAGTATGTGTCATTTGTTTTTTTGCTGCCTTTTCAGCTCAAGCTAGACACTTAATTTTTACTTGATAATATTTATTTGTAATACGAAATGCTATTGTTATTTTTGAAACTGGATTTCTAAAGAAAAACGAACTAGACAAAAAATGTAAAAATGCTCACAAAGGGTACTCAAACTGTTTGGGCCTCTATCCCAAAACGATGAAAAATCTTTCGGTTCCCTCCTTCGGGGCCATGCGTTTGCCTCTCCATCATTTTCCTTGTTCTGCAACTAGACATTTCTACAGAAAAAATAAAATAACAGTTGCAGATGCTTATTTTATTAGCAAATGCCATGAAACGTTAGTTTGTATGCTCTAAGATCTTTTCTTATGTTTTTTTTAGTATTTCCGGGAAAGATAATAGCCTAAAATATCTCCAAATACTATTGCTACTAACAACTCACCATATGATCCCAGTTATCGTGTCATTATGAACAACCAGTCATGATCCAAAAACTGAAACCTGTCAACGTATGCTTGTTGAGATAGACTGCTCAACAAAAGCCAATATGCCATCTCTTATTCCTTTCAATCAAGCTTCGATATATTTGGCTAGTAGTGGTCAGCCCCCCCCCCCCCCTGTTACGGTCTGTGAAAAATAGAATGCTGGATTTTCTTGTTATAAAATACCAGTCTTTATGCAACAAAATGAAAGAATCTGAAATTACCGTATGTCAAATAATATCGCGGTTACAGAAACGTGGAACCATGATATGTCGTCAGGTCATATGGCAGGCTACGAAATTTTCCTGAGCTCATCTCCCCCCCCTCCCTCAAAATTTCTTGAAAATTTCACCTTCATACCCTTAAGCATAGTTGTATTAGTAGTCACAGTAGTAGTATTGATATCACTAGTAATAGTATTGAATAGCGCTAGGACTACTAACAGCGATAATTTTAGCCTATTGCCTTTTGGTCAGTAGAAAATCCCTCTCATCAAGTCCTGGAAATTTCAACTTAATACAATTAGCCATTACTATGACATTGCTGATATGTCCTTTTGATAACCTGTACGTTCATATACTTCTTGAAGTTTTCATCTCAATGCTCTTAGCCCTACAAGTAGTTGCAATAGAAGTATAGTTGTAGTAGTAGTAGTAGTAGTAGTAGTAGTAGAAGTAATAAATATAGTAGTAACAGTAGTATCAGTAGTAGTGTGCACATATTGCCTTTTGGTGAGATGATCTTCCCTTTTTAGCATTCTCTGAAAGTTTCAACTTAACAACCAAATCAATTCTTGAGATACGCTATTTTGACAATGTGCATGCACATAATGTCTTTTGATTTAGTTCAAATTTTCCCTCAATATTGTAAATGGAGTAATGTGGTAGTGGCAGTGGTGGTAGCTGTAGTAGTATTGGTAGTATGCAAATATTCCCTTTTGATAACCTCCCTTACCATTTCCTGAATTTTATAACTTAATATACTCAGTTATTCCTGTGTTGCACCCTTTTGACAATGCATTTACACATGACTTTGTTTTGATTAAACATTCCTCTCAACATTCCCTGAAAAGCTCACCTGAATACCCTTCTTCTTCTTGGAAAGTAAAGTTCAAACATGCATACCTTTCTCAATAACATATACTATGTGTAAACAATGAACGAATTGCCTAACTTACAGCCCTTGTCCTGAGGACTGGGAGGAGGTTGACATCTCCAAAGACATAATTACTGGACCTTTCATCAATGCTGAACAAAATAACTCGTAAAATTTTGATTGTATTTGTTTTGGGGAATGAGAGGCTTGGGGGAGGGCTGATGGCCCTCCATTTACTTTTGATTCTTAAAAAGGGCATTAAAACTTCCGACTTCCAATCAAATGAGCTCCATCTGATCCAAAGTTTTTACAACTACCTGTTCCATAAAAGTCTTATAGGCCATGGACATAGCTTACAGCTCTTGCCCATGAGCTCTGGGGATTGTGTCAACCCTAAAGACATTGTTGTGTGATTTATGGACTGTAGGTAACAAAATGGCTATCTCACAATTTCAATTGAACGCCCTTGGGAAAAGAGGATGTCAGGGAGGGGTCTAGTTGCTGTCCATCACTTTTGACTCCTAAAAGGGAACTAGAACTATACATTTCAAGTCAAATGAGCCTCTTCTAAAGTTCTCACAACAATATGCCCACAATATGCCACATATTGTGAGAGAAAAGTTCTCTCACAATATGCCCCTGCGGTATAACTTACAACCTTTATTCCTAAACTCTGGGGGATTCTATCCACCCCAAAGGGCTTGTTATATGATCTTTGGACTAATTTTGAATAAATGGCTATCTCAAATTTTTGATCGGATGCATTTGTGGAAAATACGGCAAAGGGGGGGGGCGTCCCCGATCACTTTGATTTTTAAAAAGGGAACTAGAGCATCTTAACTCCAATCCAATGAGCCCCCTCCGCAATTTTTACGACCACCCTTTCCATAAAAACCTTGTATGCCCTCAGGGCATAACTTACAACCCTTGTACTGAGAGCTCTGTGTGTGTGTGTGGGGTTGTCATCCTCAAAGACAGAATTTCCAGACCTTTCAACTACGCTGAACAAAATAGCTATCTCAAAATTTTGATTATATGTGTCTGACATGTGATCCAATAGAAATGGGGAACTGGTAAGCAAAGATGTTAACTCATGAAAATGAAGAGGTTTGGCAAATTTATTCTCAAAATCTAGGAGGGGGTGGGGTCAATTAAGTGTTCTTCGGATTTTTTCAATAATTACACCTGAAACGGATTTTTCCTATGAAAATACCAACAAAGGTGTTTTTTCAAGAATTAGGGGGGGGGCAAAATCAAGAAAGGCCAATTGCGCCCCCTCTACAAAATTAACGCCCCGAGTCCTAAGTGCGGTATCTTCAATGATCTAGCATGGGAAGACAGAGGAAGATGAATCATCTTTGCCATTCTCACTACTACATCAGGCGACTTCATTAAAACAGCAGACAACTTAAAATAACTAATTATTAGGACGGTTGTGTGCACTTTTACAAAACTTATTTTTAAATTCTCCATTTGAAGTTTTCCTATCCCACCGGGCACAAGTTAAGATTTCATCTCCTTTATTTTACGTTTTATTACAGTTGATCAATTCTGTAACAATTTTATATCAGTCGATACAATTGATATAACCAACCTTTCATTAATTATTATTCATTACTACCGAAATGCTTAACATTATTAATCTATGTAAATATACCAGTTATTTGGTTTATATTATTTAATAAATAATAATTGCTAATTATGATTAATGCAACTAATTAGTATAATCATAGTATTACTTAATTTTTATCGTTTTGATTCTTATTTTTAGGGCGGATTGCTTCAGGAAAACCCTCAAGGCAGAAGGCTACTTTGGAATGTATAGAGGTAAGAACGTAAGTAATTTTTATAATCTATAGATACTTTGTTAACTTCACCCACTATTTTAATTGATTGAACACTAAGATGAAAAGAATTGATTTGTGTTGACAGTATTGTATCTAATATGCAAAGGTTCAATAATACCATACTACTACTAACACCTATTGGGGCACCGAGCAGCCTTAGGTCCACGCCACCACAATTTATTCAAAGATTCATTCTTTCCTATGAATTCCTAAATTCCTCTAAATCTTATCTTATGACCTTGTCCATTCTATTTGGAGATGACCTGCTTTTCGTTTGTCCCTAGGTTGTTGCAATGCCGTGCCGTTTACTAGGCTATAATTTCGTCGAGAAGTGCCCACTCTTCAAGGTCATCCTGCATCGTAACTAACCGTCATGGTTCTAGTTCGGCAAACTAGTGAAAAACAACATCACTATAGGACCACGCAGGTAGGGCTGCCCTCCCGGGTATAGGCACGGAGGAATGAACTTTCTACAAAATGGAGACCCCAATCCATATCGGAGTACGGGCAGAGCTCCAGAATTTTTGTATCCATACTATTGTCGTCAAAATATTCTCCTTTACTATAATTCCGAATTTTAATTTCTAAAAATGCACAAATAATATAGATTCATGCGTTCAGAAGTGAATACGTTTAGTGGATTGTATCCTTATATCTCCAGGTTTTAATACCAAAAATTCCCCTCTACACACACGTCTTGTGACCATTTTCATGTATTGGAAAAGTTTCACAGCTACATTTTGTAGGCCTATTTTAAAGAAAATAATTGCAAAATAGTCAATATATGACGAAATAAGCTCGAATAAACAAGAAATGAAATTCAACCCAAAATTCAAGAATATTTATTTATTATTCTCCATGTTATTACTATTATTACTATTATTATTCTCGATATAGTAAGGATATGTTTAAAGTTTATGATCAAATTCTAGTGGTATAATTTGTTATTATAGGAGTCGGGCTGGTTATAAGAAGGAGACAAACAAGAAGTAATCCATGTGGCGAAAGAGTGGTGCCAACGAGGGGATATTTACCTTTATCCCCCCCCCTTCCCATAGATTTTAAGAATTTTTTATGCGGCGTGTTTCCTTGAGAACTCGCTTTTTTCGTATTTTCATTGAAAATTGAAAAAATATTCCCCTCCTATATTTTGAAAGGTATGTTAGTGTTAATCCCCCCGTAATTACTGTGAATTGTTGCCAACGGTCGTTAATTATATTTTTAGTGTAGATGTGTCATTAGTTGTGTCGTATATGGCCAAAGAGTTTGATCAGCATTAAATTCAATAATTGTCAATAGTATATCTAAATATTTTTTTTTAACCTAGCAAATTATCTAGTATTTCAGATTGATGCTTGGTGAATGTTTTTTTCCTCTTCTTTTTTTAATTATGGATTTGCTTTGAATATTGATAAATGCGAGTACATACCATTTAATGTAAAATCGTCATCTACAGTTTTTGTTTACTACCGTGGAAATCTTCTTCAAACCGATTTGCTAATTTTATTAAGTGGCTTGGAATCCATATTCGCAGTACGCTGTCAGAGTTCCGTTCAAAAGCTGTTGCCAACATTAAACAGTAGCTTCAGATAGGCTACGGAAAATCGTCGTTAATCAAACAGAAGCTTCAGATAGGCTATGGGAAAATCGTCGCTAATCACTCACGTCGAGTACTCGCCCGTCTTCATAGTAATTTTTGCGACCAGTCTGTTCTATTTATTTCTTGTATGTATTCACTGCTCAAGAAAAAGCAACTAAAATCAATTTGAATGATGTACTTTAGGTACCTGAAGTACCTATTTTATTTGCCTCGTTCTTACCGTAATCATATTATTGTTAGTAAATTCAGTGCTACAGAGTCATTTGAAATATTAAATACTGTTCTAGCTGATAATGTTGTTTTTTCTCTGGGTTGTTTCCACCCCCTAATCCGGTTATTTGGCCGTTCATGGTTGTGTATTATATTTGTGCATTTTAATTTTTCTTTTTTGTTTCTTTTTCCTAGTACTTCGCTTGGGTTTTGTTGTTCGATATCAAGTTAAAAATAAATTATTATTATGGCACTTTATAACCGTGTAACCTTCTGTAGTTCCCAAAACTAATTTGGTTTTCATGTTTTTACGTAAAACAAGAGAAGAAGGAAGAATCAAAAGAAGAAGAAGATACGTGAAATCAGAGAATAAGCAATGAAATATTCTGCCTAAATGTTTCTCTTTAATTATATTTACCACCGTATATTTTCCGTGTCCATTTTTCTTTTCAGATCTAACTTTTTCTTTGAGAATAAGCCTAACGAGTGTATCTTCATGGCTCTCAATTTAAATGCCAAAAATCCAGGGTTGACTAAACTTATTTTTGGGCGCAAAACAATGAAATTACAACTTCTATTTAATCATTATTTGATTCAAATTATGATTTTCCATTAACTTATATTTTGTATTAACTATTCAAAATTTGTCTTTCCAATGTAATTCAATTATAATTTAATTCATTTATGACATCATTCGCCTTTTAATTTTTTCGTAAGACCAGAACAGATACATAAAATGTTTGGCTTAGGTATTTCTGTTTGTTACTCTTCGCGCCTGTTTTAATTTTGCATCAATAACGGCTTTTCTTTAAGGTTCGGCGGTGAATATTGTTTTGGTGACACCAGAAAAGGCGATCAAGCTTGCAGCAAATGATTTTTTTCGACACCATTATACTGGACAGTCTGGGTAAACTTCTCCCATATACGGTTATTCCCACTCTATACTAGTTCATTTCTCTTTTTGTTTTCTAGTTAGAATGTAAATATCATTTTCTAGCTCACGATATTTTAGTCGTATTGTAAATGTCTTGCGACATAGCCGTATTTGTAAACTAAACTTTGAGCAATGTGTGACCCAAGGTTCTTAAAGTACTAAGGTCAATGAAAATGAAATCTGATTGTTTGAATTTGTTAAGTGGAAACTTAACCTGGTGTTAAGTTATCTGGTGTCTCTAGTATTTCTGGGTCTTTACTCAAAGCACTAAGGACTGTGAAAATCAAGTTTGATTATTTGAATTGGTTAAGTGGAAACTTAACCTGGTGTTAAGTTAGCTGGTGTATCTGGTGTCTCTAGTATTTCAGGGTCTTTATTCAAAGGACCAAGGGCAGTGAAAGTGAAATCTGATTATTTGAATTGATTAAGTGGAAACTTAACCTTAAGTTAACTGGTGTATCTGGTGTCTCTAGTATTTCAGGGTCTTTACTCAAAGCACCAAGATCAGTGAAAATGAAATCTGATCATTCATAATCGGTTAAATGGGAGCATACATAACCACGTATATTTTTCGTAAATAGGAAAAATCAAGAAATCAATTCTTAATAAAAAAGCCCTCCAATTGGAGTTCAGCTATTTGGTGGTAGCGGGTACAAAATTAAAAGGAAAAAAACTTGGATGAATTCGAGCAAAAAAAGCTAAAAGCACCAAAAAAACTCAAGAAGTTGCAGCTTTTCTTTGAAAGTTTACTCTGCTTTGGGAATTAACATATTGCTATTGTTTGAATATTAACTAACAAAAAGTTTTATCAAATTCGATAATACGTTCTCTTATTGATTTTCATTGTTATTGTAGAAATATAACTGACTTTACGTTATTAATTAAAAGTGTAATAAATGTTGAACGGACATAATATTTTGATTGGTCAATCTTACATTTTGACAACCACTCACTGCATAATCAGTTGATCAATCAACCAATCAATTCTCTTTTTTTTTCTCGAAAACTGTTAATTCCTGGTTGGAACTCAGCCACAAAGCAGATTTCCATAGTTAGATCTGATCTTCATATTTTTGTCGAGTTTTGGAGATACGGTAGAAATGTAGCTGAAGGGGGTCCACCGGAACCAGTAAAACTTTTTAAGTTGTCTCTGAGAGAAAAATTTTGGGAACCTCTGCTGAAAATTGATACTATTTGGTCACTTTTTTGTGCCATAAGTCACTTTTTTAGAGGGGATAAGTGCATAGAAGCCCTGCTATTACGAGTTACTTTTGTTATTTATTTATCTGGGGATGAAGGATGACAGATTGCCAAAGGTAGTCCTTGTCAGCCAACCATCTAGGCCCAAACGAAAAGGAGGTTTTCTCCGAATGGGGTGGGAAGATTTCGTAAGGAAAGATTTAAGGGGAAATAGGACAATTTCTTGGGATGGTATAAAAAGAGCCTTTAAATAGATTGGTGATGGAAGAGGACCATGTGTAGTTGTGTTCCCTCAGGCGGCTTGGGGCCACAGTGAGTTGTTAGTTCCTGAAGACGTTCCAGAAACTAAATTCAAGGGAAAATTTTGCATTCATAAATCTTGTCCTGGGTTTTGTGGTTGTAGTCAGTAAGGGGTTAAATATGAGAATTAATCTTAATGTTTCTGTTTCGTTTTTTATTTTCCCTGTGGGTGGTGCCCTTTGGGTTCTGGAGGATGGCAGCAAGCCTGCAACTCAACCCTTATTCTTTATCTAGTCTTAGGACTTGCTATCTAGAGAAGATGCGTTTAGCGGAGAAGCTTTTGAATCATTATCCGTTTTTACAAACTTATTTGATCAGGATTAACTTTTTGTGATTCTTTATAGCCAGAGCCGTCCTGGCCGAGTGGATTGGTGCGCTGGGTTCAGGATCCTGTGTCTGAGAGGACGCGGGTTCGAATCCCAGTATATCCAATTGTTCAGATTGGGACGGGGGTCAGTGGCGTGATTCTGTAAGCTTAGTCAGAGTCGACAAAGTTCTAAATGGGTACCTGGAGAAATCTGGGGAAGGTAAACAGGAAGGGTGTGCGAAAGCACAGGATGGTTGGCCCCCAATCCCATTGCACTTCCTGGCTAAAGGGCCAAGAAACGGAGATCAGCACCGCCGGTAGGGACTGTAAAGTCTAATGCCGTTTCCTTTTTTTTATATAGCAAAGCTGTTGTAATAAGCCAAATATTATATTTTTCAAGTTTATTTTTTAGTTTCTATTGACTCAAGGAGATATTTTTTTGATTTTAAGATTAACACTTTGGAGGGAAATGGCTGCTGGTGCATCCGCTGGCTTTTGCCAGGTTATCATTACAACGCCTATGGAACTACTGAAGATTCAACTTCAGGATGCGGGAAGATTGACAGCACAGTCTAGAAATGGTAAGTTTACCTTTAATTTTTAAAAAGTTGACATTTTCAAAAGTTCCTTTCATAGACAAACATTGATGCTCGGAACTGACAGGAACTCTTTTTAAAAGTTCAGAATCACACATTAAAAGTGAGAGTATGTTTATGTACTTTTCATCGTCACAAAAGAAAATGCTTCTCAATGCGCATGGCAGTTCTACAGTTTCACATGCCAGTTTTAATGCGCGTGCGCGCCTGGTAAGTTGTATATCTGGTTTATGGTCAAACTGTACGGGGTAATCCATTCGGGAAGTTTATTGTATTGTTCAAGAAAAAAATTCAAATTGAAGAGAAAAAATTGTTTTAAAAATTTAAGAAAGAAAAGATATTCGATATTTTTTTTATTTTTTTTCATAAGCAAATACCAATGCTAAGAACTGGCACAGATTTTCTTTTAAAAACTTCTAGAGTTAAATCTTAAAAGTAAAAGTTGAATATATACTTTTCATCATTACAAAAAAATTGCTGCTTAAAGTCAATGACTGTTAAAGTACATCAGGGACGTCTGGTAGGTAAATTTTCTGGAAGCTGGTTAAGTTTTTTTTTTAATTCCAGTTTTTCAAAAAATGCCATTTATTTTTTTTTTCATAGATTAACACAAAGAATGAGAATTCGCACGAACAATGTTCTAAAAAAATCTTAAAGTTGTCTGTATATTACAAAATTTCTGAAGACGTTTTGGCTACTAGTTCCTGCATTTATCTATATACCGCTTTGACTTGTGGCGATTCAAAAATAACAAAGCTACTAAACCTTTGGCCGAAGCTAATCTCTACATGCTAATATCTAGTGCCCTTTAAATATCACCCTAGGGCACTATCTCTAGTACCCTTTTAAAAGCGGCAACATTCACTGATATAATAAAAAAAACTGTAAAATTTGTGTGGTCTCAAATTGTGAACAGTTTTAGGTGATTGAAATGAAACATAAAATGTCAAAAAACATGACACAAAAAAAAGTCAAACCTGTAAAAATAAAATGTGTGTGGTTTCAAATGGTGAACTGTTTTAGGTGATGAAATTTAAAATAAAATTTTAAGTTCAAACTGGGTTCAGAATTCCAGATTCTAAAATTGTACTCTCCAGTAGAACCACCGTGTGTTGATGCATACACATAGGAACTAGCGAGTCTTCTAACGGCTCAATAAAGTGTACTATGGTGTTCCGTATGATAGACTTTATTATAGAATACTAGCTGGGACCCGGCGGCTTCGCCGACGGGCCCCAGCATGGCACGCTGCAGGCTTTTATATATAGATTTTCATTGTCCCTTGTGTTCTAACTGCAGACAGTTTCCTGTCTTTTCATATTGCATATATATATATATAATAATAAATTATTTATGACCCAAAAAATACATTAAACTGTGGAGTAAACACACAAAAAAAGAAAAAAACAAGAAGAAAAACATAATAACATAAATAACATAACAGCATAACAACATACAACATAACAAATTACCTCAATTCAAAAAATGGCTAAAGAGGGTCAAAAACACCAATCATTTGCTGAGTTTTAAGAGATATATCTTTAGATAAATGTTTCAGTCGCGAGGGCGCATCAACGATGTCAAATTTAGAAACGACTGTATGATTCCAATATCACCGAGGCAGACGCAGCAAATACTTGCAATACTTAAAATATCCTTTATTTTTTGTATCTTCTATTTTCTTTGTATCCTTCTTGCGAAGGAGGAAAGCAAAACCAGAAAGATAAAAAACAGTAGGGGCACAAAAACTAGAATAAAGTCCTTTTCGGTTATATCGACCACGATTTGGTGAAATTTTTCCGTAGCCAACCCGCATACTTTTCAGCACGCTGGACGTAATAGCGGAACAAGTAGACGAAAGTAACGTGGAAAAAGAGATACCCAACCATTTAATGCTTGCCCCCTCATATATATAATCAAAAATATAAGAATATAAAAGTTTGTTACGTAAGTTAATTCTTAAGTTACGTATATTTTTTACTAATAAAAACGTTCGTTAAAAATTAAAAGTTCTAGTTGCCTTTTTAAGTAACCGGAAAATTGGAGGGCAACTAGGCCTCCTTCCCCACCCCATATTTCTCATAATCGTCGGATCAAAACTAAGAGAAAGCCATTTAGCCAAAAAAACAATTATTATGCAAATTTCATCTTAATAATTTATGTACGGAGAGCCAAAATCAAACATGCATTAATTCAAAAACGTTCAGAAATTAAATAAAAAAAAACTAGTTTTTTTAACTGAAAGTAAGGAGCGACATTAAAACTTAAAACGAACAGAAATTACTCCGTATATGAAATGGGTTGTCCCCTCCGCAATCCCTCGCTCTTTACGCTAAAGTTTGACTCTTTGCCACAATTCTACTTTTTAAAACAATTAAAAACTTTAGCGCAAAGAGCGAGGGATTGCGGAGGGGACAACCCATTTCATATACGGAGTAATTTCTGTTCGTTTTAAGTTTTAATGTCGCTCCTTACTTTCAGTTAAAAAAATAGTTTTTTTATTTAATTTTATTAGAGACTTGAAAGACATTCCCAACACATAAGGGGAAACGGCATGGCCTGGCTGCCATGCCGTTTTTGACTATTGATTGACTATTGATAGTAATCTCAAATTGGCGGAGGTGTCAAACGCCAAGAGAGCACAGTTTTTGCCCTAAGTTAAAAGGAAAGGAGACAAAAAGGACTACAGATATTTTTTAACGTACCATTTTCCATCAATGGAACCTAAGGGAACCTTCTAATCAAATTTGCACTTCTATTTTTGCAAGTTCTTTGGGAAGTTTCAACAGGTCTGCTCGCTAGAAGGAAGAAAGTACTTTTCCAAGATTTATTTGAAGGACCCAATCCCATCTGTAAATTTACTGACCCTCTCCCAACTGTGGTCTATAAAATTCAATTGTGTCGTTTTTACACTCCAAACGAACTTCTCCGATTTTTTATTCTGAGGGTAATTTTATAATCGAATATTAAATAGTCTTTTTATAGCTTTAACAGAGTCCTAGCCTGGTCGGTTGGTGCGCTGGATTTGGGATCCTTTGTCTGAAAGGACGCGGGTTCGAATCCCAGTGTACCCAATTGTTCAGTTTGGGACGGGAGTCAGTGGCGTGACTCTATAAGCTTAGCCAGAGTCGACCCAGCTTTAAATGGGTACCTGGAGAAATCTGGGGAAGGTAAACAGGAAGGGTGTGCGAAAGCACAGGATGGTTGGCCCCCAGCCCCCCATTGCACTTCCTGGCTGAAGGGCCAAGAAACGGAGATCAGCACCGCCGGTAGGGACTGTAAAGTCTAATGCCGTATCCTTTTTTTTTTTTTTTTTTTTTTACCTGCAGCCCCTCAGCTTAGATTATTTGGAGCTATTTTATTTAGGGGGAGGTGGGCTCGACAACCTTTATGCTGGAAAGTTTAAAAATATTAGCTTGTTTTGTAACAAATAGTTATACAAAGATCTCTTCCATAGTAAATTAACATCTTTTGACTTGTTTATCTTGTAACTCATGACCTTTGGTACAGGACCGACAAAATAAAATAAATATACACTCGTAGATAGTTTTAGTTAACAAGTTTGGGGATTTTTATTTCCTCGATTGGCCATAAAGCCGTGATTTCGTCTAGAGGAAACGTGTAATTTCATAGAAATATATAGTAATATAATAATAATAATAATTTATTCCAGAAAAAGCCCGTGGGCCATAGGAAATTTACATAAAAAAAAACAAACAACAAATTAACTAAATTAAATTAATACTATTTAAAGAAAACGCTACCGATGTGCCGCTACAATCCCTACAAATCTTGCTATCCTTTTAATACTCAGGAAATTTGTCTCTTTCATTCTATCTACCATCCATATCTCATTCAATTTTCCTTTACCATACATCTCTCGCCTCCAATTATTCAATTCGACACATTCACACAAAAAATGTATTAAACTCTCATCCTGAGATCCACACATAGGACAAGCAATACATTCTACCTTCTCCCCTTTTCTCCCTTGATACTTCCTTTTCTCCCCAATCCAAAATCCATTTCCCGTCCAATCCAAATAAGCCTTCAAATCCTCTCTACTTAACCCAGCCTTCCAAAATACCTCCTCCCCCCAACTACCCTTTATCTGTCTATACAATTTTAACGACCCTGAACGATCCAGACTTGCCCACCATATCTGTATTTCTTGGTTCTTCAACCTCTCTTGTACCTCCATTATTACTATTTCCTCCATACCCATAATCCCCTTTCCTTCATTCCACCATTCCCCTAATCCACACTTATCTAAGATATCCTTAATCTCCGCTGGCCACCCTGTTTTACTATTCTTTCTCAACGCCTCTAAGTATGCTGCCTTTGCTACCGTAAATCTCTGCATACCCAGTATCCTAACCCAATATCTCACCATGGTCACTAGCCTCATAGATCGCAGCGATACTAGCCCTAAATCCCCCTGGATTACCAAATTACTAAACGAATCCCATAGTCCTAACATCCTCTTATAATATCTCATCATAACCACCTCAAGTTTCGGACCTTTCCGTATATAGTATGTAATTATATGTAAATAGTATATTTACATATAAAAAAGAGCCAACTACTCACTATCTTACAGATGGCCATTGGAGCCTGTTTTATGTTGCGAGAGCAACACCTTGGTTTTGTCGTTTTTTTTTGTTTTTGTTTTTTCTAGCACCCCGATTTCAGCTTATTCTTAGAAAGTGGTAAGGGTCTAACCTCTGCGGCTTTTACAGAAAGTGTGGACCTTAGGACGGATTGATGAGTATGACTTTGGATTTTGGAAAGCTTCGTAGAACTCTTGTTTGGGGCCAAAAATCTATTGTTTCTACCCATTTCTGTTCGTGATTTCAGATGAGTTTATCATTCGTTTTTTTGCACTTGTGATTGCGGTAAAGAAATGGTGTCTGATGTGCCTCTTAAACTTTAAAAGTTCTCTCATTGCTAAAGAAATTAGAGTTTATCCTTTGCTCCTTTCTAAGTGATGACGCTAGAAACTTGACCTACGGCAAAAAAAAGTCAACTTTTGAATTAAGGCAGATATATATATATATATTTTTTGACGGCAGTCGATAGCTCTTGATGAGCTGATCAAAGTATATGTCATCAATTTTTTGGTAGAAAAAATCCTTCATGAGATTTATCAGTTTGAAAGTTTAAAGGGGCTGACAAATTGAGTAGTAAGGTACACACTGAAACCAAAAATAGGCCGATACAGAAATAGTATCAGATGTGCCTCTTAAACTTCAAAATTTCTCTCATCGCTAAAGAAATTAGAGTTTATTCTTTGATCCTTTCTAAGTGAAGACGTTAGAAACTTGGCCAACGGCAAAAAAGTCAACTTTTGAACTAAGACAGATAGATTTTTTTTGACGGCAGTCGATAGCTCTTGATGAGCTGATCAAAGTATGTGTCATCCATTTTTTTGGTAGAAAAATTCCTTCATGAGGCATACCAGTTTGAAAGTTTAAAGGTGTTGACAACTTCAGTAGTAAGGGACACACTGAAACCAAAAATAGGCCGATACAAATTGTGAGACATATAGGGGAGTTTTAAGCAACAGTCGGCTTTTAGCTCATAATCATCTTCGGCGATGACGGGCTCGCAACTTTTGCTAGTTGGTGTACCTATTATTTGTTTCATGTGTATTTAATGGTAAGACTAATTTGGTTCCAGTGGTAAGACATGTAGGAGAGCGTTTAATCGAAGCGAGGAAACAAAACCAAAGTGTTGCTCTCACAACACTTTACTTGCTGAAGCCGAACAAGATTGTCGCAACGCCTCACGTTACCCATGCAACCTAGATCTTTTTGTCTTTTGATTCAAATAAATCGCGGTAATTGTAAATCTGATGTTTATATGACAAAATTTAGTATCTGATCACCGAAATGCTTTGGTATCAGAAAAGATGAGATTAAGTTCTATTAAATTCCACCTCATTGGCTTTTTTCCTATTTATTAATTTTGACGAGTTTCATGTGCTTAATTATTCACATTTTATTTCACTTTCACAAGATGTATATGACTTCATAATTAACGATATTGACTTGTTTACTAGTATATTTACTTCTTTACTAGTATATATTGCTGGTTTACTATAGCTTTTAGATTGACTATATTGACTGAATAGGATTTTTTTTCTCCCTCTCTCATCTTTATTTTCCTTTTTTTTTCGCTTTTTTTTAATGAGGTTGCTATTGTGTTCATTGAATGTTTATCAGTCACTACTAACAAGTCCTTTACCTTCTAAAGTGGCTGATGTGGTTCTTTTGTATATTGATGATATGTATACCAAAAGTCTCTCTCTCTCTCTCTCTCTCTCTCTCTCTCTCTCTCTCTCTCTCTCTCTCTCTCTCTCTCTCTCTCTCTCTCTCTCTCTCTCTTTTTCTTTCTCTCTCTCTCTCTTTCTCTTATATAGACTTGTTTTCTAGTATATATGACTTTTGTACTCGTACATAGAGATAGTATATTTCCATATTAAGGAGGGCCAACTATTCATGTTGTTTTCTGGTGGTTTTGGGGATCTGTTTCTGTCTTTCTGACTTGAAAGAATTTTGGTGATTGATGAATTTAATGCCTATATAAAAGAACTTTGGTGATTGATAAATTTAATGCCTATATGCCAAATGTATTATCGATCGCCTAGATCCTTTTCTATTAGAAAAGATGAAATTAAGTTTCATGAAATTCCATTTAATACTTTCATGTTCTTAATTGTCCATAGTATATTCCACTTTTTTATAATCAACGATATTCCTTCGTTTGTCTTTTTGTCAATGTAAGAAGGTAGAATTAGTTCGTTCGGACGTTAGTTTTCCAGAGTTGGTTAGTTGGTTTAAATGACCTTAGCTTATTCTTACTTTATAATAACTCGTTCCTTCTATAGGTGGAGCAGCTTTGCAAGCGCCACGTCTCAGCGCCACTGCTATTGCTTTAAACCTGCTTAAGTCAAAAGGCATAACTGGTCTCTATAAAGGAAATGCAGCTACTTTACTCAGAGATGTCTTCTTTTCTTTGATATATTTTCCGCTGTTTGCCAATTTAAGGGACCTTGGTCGAACTAATCAAGTTGGTAAGAGAAAATGCTTGTTTTTGCGTAGCGGATTTTCTGGTGAATATTTTTTTTATGATAAAATTTTTAGTAATATTGAAAGTGATGATGGTATCCATTAAAGTACCAAGGTCATAAAAATAATTTTTGTTTTGTTTCGTAGACCTACCTTAGGGCAATTCAGACTTAAAAACCGCAAATTTTTCACATTTTCTTTTGGATGCTTCAAGATTATAAAGTTTTCAGGAAGGTATCCTATTTTCATCGGTGTTGCTACCCTGGATTTGGAGTCGACCATAAGTTATACTGACTCCGAATTCAGACATTTTCAATATAGCGACTCCAACTCCGACTCCATTCAGCAAAAATTTACTCTGACTCCTCGTCTCTGAATCCATAGCCCTGTTTTAAAGCTTCACTTACCTAGATTTTATAAGTTATTACCAACTTCGATTCCAGCTCCGACTCCTTGATTCTGAATCCACAGCCCTGTTTTAAAGCTTCATTTACCTAGATTTTATAAGTTATTACCAACTTCAGCTCCAACTCCGACTCCTCGACTCTGAATCCACAGCCCTGTTTTAAAGCATCATTTGCCTAGATTTTATAAGTTATACCGACTTTGATTCCAGTTCTGACTCCTCGACTTTGAATCCACAGCCCTGTTTAAAGCTTCATTTGACTAAATTTTAAAGTTATAACCGAGTTTGACTCCGACTTTGACTCTAGACATTAGCAATATTCTGAAGTCCAACTCCGACCCCATTCAGCAAAACTTACAAAAGCTCCAACTCCACATCCCTGGTTGCCACGGATAACTGTGAAAAGAAATAAGCGAAATTAAATTAGTCAAATTTGACATTGCTTTTCTTCCAAAAAATTCAATTATTAAAAATCTGTGGTTGCCCAAAAATAACTACACCTTCAAGGGAAATCTACACCTTCTTAAGCTGTTTAGTGCCGTATGTTTTTAGCTTATTTTTCGCCGATTTTTCTCCAAAGTTCCTTTTATTTTAATTTAGTGCTGGCTAAACTTCGTAACTGCTTACGGATGTCCTTTTCATAAAGAAGTGTTTTTTCGATTCTTCCTAATTTTTAAGGTGCAAGAAACTTTAAGGGTAAACAATCTTTTGATTCCAAAGATAGCTACATTTTCAAAGGATATGTGCACATTCTGAAGCTATTTGGTGCAATTTGTTTTAGCTTTTTTGCTAAAGTTTTTTGGGCAGTCTCATATTTTCGTCAGTGTTGCCACGTTGAGTCATGAAATAAACAAGGAAAGCTAATTAGCTAAATTTGGTAACGCTTTTATCCCGTACAAATCCAAAGATTAACAACCTGTTGAATCCAAGGTCATTTGCATCTTCGAAGGATGTACACACCTTTTGAGGTATTTGGTGCCATATGCTTTTAGCTTTTTGCTGAGGTTTTTTGGGCAGTCTAAAATTATCGTCAGTGTTGCCACTTTGAGTCATGAAATAAACAAGAAAAGATAATTAGCTAAATTTGACAACGCTTTTATCACATAAAAATTCAAAGATTAACGACCTGTTGAATCCCAAGGACATCTACACCTTCAAACGACATATAAATCTTCTGAAGCTATTTGGTGCCATTTGTTTTTAGCTTTTCCGCTGAATTTTTTTACTTTTTTTAATTTATTTCATTTGACACCCAATACTACCAAAAACTGCGTAACCTCATATTGATGTCGTTTTCATTAAAAAGTAATTATACGATTTTCTCCAAATTTCTTCAAATATAAATAATTGTGTAAGTTTTCACTTAACCGAATCAGACAATCAGATTTCATTTTTCATCGTCCTTGGTACATTAAGAATGAAAATTGAAAATTTGGATTCCCATGTAGAAATTAAATCGACTTCCCCAGAAGAACCTTCGTTGTGATTGTGCTTTGCCAAGTCTGTCATCACTAACACCCGAACCGAGAAAATTCTCCCACATTATGCCAATATAGGTATTACTGATACAATTATTACCGATCTTATAACCAATACAACTGTTACCGTTTTCGTACGATTAAATGTTCAATTAAAATGTAAGGTTTGTAATACAGTATTCAATTGCATCAAGGGAAGCTTGAAGCTCGAGTACCTTCCCTGCAAAAACCCTTACACGTTAGTTTTCGAACAAGTATTTTCGAACACTAAAAATTATCGATTATTGCCAATGCAGTTATTACCGTTACATTTATCAATAGTGTTCATATCGATTCAATTGTCAATTCTATTTTTATTGATACAACTACCAATATGATTATTGCTACCATTTTCAGAAAAACTAGAAAATTTATTTCCTCCTATAAATGTTAGCAGTAAACTAGTACTTACTGTGCGAGCTCTGTTTGTAGTAATTATTGGCGTTGTATCACAAAATTGCCTCTTTTACCAATGCAGCTGTTACCGTTACAATTACCGATTTAATTCTTATTATTTCAATTACACATTCTATTATTGTCGATACAACTACCAATGTACATATTAGCCTACTGATACAATTAACAATACAATTATTAGCGTTTGCCATGCTTTGGGAATGCTGTGTATGTTTATTACCAATGCAGTTATTAGCGCTACAATTTCCAATGCAATTATTACTGATACAATTAGCGTTACAACTATCGCCGTTTACAAAGGGTTGAAAACATTAAATGGTAAAGGTTGCAATACAGCTTTCAATATTATCAAGTGAAGTTAGAAGCTGAAGTAGCTTCCATGCAAATACTCTCCACGTTAATTTTCGAAAAAGCCCTAAAACCTGATCATAAGAAACTGCCATTTTCAGAAAAACTAGAAAATTTAGTTCTTCCTATGCGTGCTAACAGTAAACTAACAGTTACTGTGCGAGCTCCGTTCGATGGTAACTATTGCCGTTGTATCACAAAATTACCGTTTTTTGCCATGCAGCTATTACCGTTACGATTATCTATACAATTATAAATAAGAATGGGTCTGGAAAATTGTAGTTTTATTCGCTATTTTAAGAACTGAAATTTGAAGTAATCCTTATGTATAGTATCAAGTATCATAGTATGAAGGAAAGGCTCATCTTTCAGTTTTTTTAGCCTTGAAGATTTCTTTAGACTTGGACACACTGTCGTGTTTTTGGCCATTTTAAGGAAAACTAGGAAATTTATTTCCTCCTAAGAAAAGCAAATTCCAGCAGTAGCCTAGAAGTTGCTATGTGAGCCCCCTTCGATATTAGTTATTACCGCTGCAATAAAGAAATTACTGTTTATTACCAATGCAGTTATTACTCTTTCAATTACCAATGCAATTACTACCGTTTACAATATGTTTAAAACTTTAAATGGTAACTGTTGCAGTACACCAGTCGATTGCATGTAGAGAAGCTCAAATATGTCCCATGCAAATGCTCCTCCGCGCTGTTTTTCGAACAAGCCCTAAAACCGGATCACAAGGAACTACCACTTTTCAGTAAAACTAGGAAATTTATTTCCTCCTAAGAAAAGGAAATTCTAGCAGTTGCTATGTAATCCCCCTTCGATATTAATTATTACCGCGGTAACAAAGACATTATTGTTTATTACCAATGCAGTTATTACTGATGTAATTACCAATACAATTACTACCGTTTACAATATGCAATGTTCAGCATAACTGGAAAATTTTTATTCTATTCCGGGTAAATGAAATGCGATTTTTAAACTAGCAGTTGCTGAATATGAATATCTTTGTCCGATGGAGCTTTTACTTTCATGTGTATACTTTGAATCAATTCTTAGAAGAAGTTTATTATATTTGCTGTGCCGAAAACCTGAGCTAAAAATAGAACTAAAAAATGATCTAACATGAGCGTTATATTTCCTATCTGAAATATAATTGTGAATTAAATCTCAATTTGCATGGTTTCTAGTGCATCATTTCAAATACTGTTTGCAACACTGCAATTTCTGATATTTTCTTCCATGTTTCTTTAGATTGGAATGAAACGCTTTAGAAACTGTACTTCGTTTTTGTTGTTTTATAGATGAGGCCCCTTTCTATTGGTCATTTACGTCAGGATTAATAGCTGGAGGGGTTGCAGCAGTGGCAGCGAATCCAGCCGATGTCATCAAAACACGATTGCAACTTCTTACAAGAGGTGCTAACGAACGAGCATATACGGGGATACCTGACGCCTTTAGGTAAGTCTTGTGAGAGTTGCTACTAAATGAGCATATACGGCTATACCTAACGTCTTTAGGTAAGTCTTAAACTGGACATTGTCTGTTAAACGCTTACTTTATGAGAAGTATATCTTGCCACTCTTGCATATTATTAGGGGTTGAAGGAAGGGTTCCCCTCAATATATATTAAGAACTCTCCTAAGACTCTCTTCCCAAACCTAACCGGGTAAGGGAAATAACCAACTGCGGCGTTAGAAAATATAACTTACTTTTATTGACCGAAGTGTCATTCCAACAACATGAACTTTTCTAAACTCTAAGACGAACTTGAAAGAACTCTTTACAAACTATCTTCGAACTAACTAAAAACATATGTACGCACAAAAAGTCAACTCACTAAATGCTTGCTTAGAGGTATAATTAAATATATAATAATTAGATAATTAATATAATTTAATTATCTATTAATATATATTAATTAATAATTAATCATTAATTAATATAATTAATAAATATATAATAATTAAATAATTAAGAGGTATAATTATAAGCAAATGCTTGCTTAGATTGCTTAGAGCTTTATTAGAGGTATATTTTGCCACTGTTGCCCATCATATCGTACAAAAGTATTATTTATTTCTCTTAATAAACTAGTGGGTTTTGACAACAGTTAGCTTGAACATACAGTTTTTTGGTAAGCAAGAACTTCAACGCTAGCAATTTTGCATGTAAGGTTCACCTCGCCATCAACAAAGTACTGATCGCCGCTATTCTTGCCACCGGTATGCTTTAATTCATTTCAAATTCAGTTCAAACATTTTATTGGCCTCTAAAATTGAAGAGCTTCCAAAATGAAATATTTGTTTAGACAAATCATGGTTGCAGTATCAGATCCAGCCTAGTAAAGAACAAGGTTTAGCTTATAGTAACTGAAAGATTGAAAAGGTATTTTAACAAAAACTGTCGAGTGAGTAAGAACCGGTGTTTTGTTGGTGATTCAGGAATGCTAACTATTGTTTCGATGTATGTTAATGGTAAAAGTTTCGTTGTATAAACACATATATTATAAAGAATATTGCATTGGATTTTTACAATCCCTAGCGGCTCTGCTGATTTCCGTTCTATGGCCCTTCAACCAGGAAGTGCAAGGGGGCTTGGGGCCAACCATCCTGTGTTTTCGTACGCCCTTCCTTCCCCAGATTTCTACAGGTGCCCATTTAGAGCTGGGTCGACTCTGACTAAGCTTGCAGAGTCACATCACTCACCCCGTTCATTATAAATAATTCAATTCGTTTTCAATTCGTTTATTAACAAAACAACAAATCACACACTATAAACTAACTACACCCTAAGAGAGCACTGCCCGTAACGGGCAGTATATAACCAGCGACACCAGGACTCGAACTCATGTCCTCTGGAACCAACTGTCTTAAGTCTAGCGCGCTAACCACTTGGCTAGGACGGCTCTAAACAGATATATGGGGCTTTCGGAAATAGTCTGAAACCCCCAGAAAAATTGCGTCGGATCGAAATAAAAATTACACCATTAGAATTACCATAGCCGAAAACCGAAATGGACTGAATATAATATAAAATATATTATACAATACAAAATAATATATATTTTATAAAATAATAAATAAAGCATATTAAATAATAAATAAATATACAAAAAAAAAATTATTATATTATAAATTATACAATGTAAAAATATAACTACAAAAGCAAATGTAAATAGTTATCAATAGACAGCACCAGTATGAAGCAACAAAACTGAGCAAACCTAAATTTTTCTTAGAGTGCTTAATAACTTTTCTAGACTTTCAAAAACAAAAAAAGATCATGAGCAATTGATTTAATTTTTGTTGTTCCTTACTCATTAACAAAATGGGATCTTTTATAGCATATTGTTTCATCATTAAAGCTAAATAAAATTCAAAATCAGGATGATTAGAAAAACCAAGATATGGTAACCATCCTGAAGATAAAAGAACTTAAGGTAGAGCTAGAGAATTAAAACGATTATAGTGACTTTCTAATTAAAAAATCGTGGAGAGAAATTGCAGTACGAAAGCTTGCAGAAATACAAGAACGGAGAGATTTCATTGTATGTACTAATTATACAGCATATACTTCATATCCCTTGGGGGCAAAGGACTATAAGAGATACTTGAGTGAAGAAAAGACTCAAACAATATCAGAAGGATGTCAAATTTATCTCTTGACCCTAATATTATTATTATTATTAATATTATATAATATTAATATAATATAATTAATATAATTATAATATTATTAATACTAGAAGGCTCCAGACCAATAATTAAAAGTTGGCAGTTTTCTGCCTTAAATCTTAGACCAAAATTTTGAAAAGCTATATATACGTGATCTAGTCAACAAGACATGCTTAAATTATTTCATTTTTTTCATACTTTTCATGAGTTTGTTGAACACATATCTTGTCCTCAATTCTTGGTAAAGATTTCTGTTACATTCTTTATTTTGTTTTTCTTCTCTTTTTTTAATCGAAAGAGATATCGAGATGCATGAGGGCTTTGTTCATATTTTTTATTGTGAAAGTCTTCGCGTTTTTGTCAGCTTCCTTTTCCGGTTCTAGTTCATTTATTACAAACAATTTAAAAAATTAATAATTAGTTGCAATTTTCTAGCAGAGGGAAGCTCATTATGTAGACATAAAAAAATGATATTTTTTTTTAAACTATAAAAGTATTGTTCTTTCTCACTTTCATTATGGATTTCAAAACTTTATAATTATTGCTGTTTGGAAAGAGATTTGATTGACCCAATAACATCTTTTCTATTATTATTTTTTATTGTCAATTGAATTATTGTCCGCAAGTTTTTTATAAAGTTGGATTTTTTGAAATCTTCGAAATAGCTAATTATTTGAAATGTAGTGCCGGTTCCAGTCTTAATTTCACATCATTGAATTAGTTAAGCTCAGTAACGAAAAAAATATATTTATATATGTTTAGTAATAAAAATGAATGTTAAGCCAGTTTACTTAGAAATTCTGTTGAGGCTTATAATAGACATTTTAAAACATTTATTAGGAACAAGGCTATATCCAGGATTTTTGCTTGGGGAGGGGGAGGGATACGAAATTTTTTTATCAAAAGTTTGTTTATGCATTATTCGCTACGATTTGACGAATCAGAAGAAAACATGGGGGATGGGGGTCCAAACACACTCCCCTCCCTAGATACGGCCTTGATTAGGAATGTTTCAAACTGCAGAGTTATGAGGCTAAAGTGGCATTGTTTGTTGAGGCTTTATTTTGGAGAATAACATAATTCACAGTTTCATTTATTTTTTGCTTAGCGCAGAATGTGTTGAAGTACCAGGACAGTGACAATGAAATTTGACTATTGAATTGGTCAAGTGGAAACTTGATCTGGTGTCTGGTATCTGGTGTATCTGGTGTTTCTAGTATTCCCTGGTCTTTAGTTAAAGTACGAAGGATAGTGGAGATGAAATATGATTGTTTGAACTGGTTAAGTGGAAACTTGCACAACCGTAGAGATAAAGAATTAGTAAAAAATCTTGATTCAATTTTTAATGAAAAAACCTTCCATGTGCAGTTATGCAGTCTTTAATAGCAGTAGATGCGGAATTACAAAGAAAAACATGGGTAAATAATAAGTTAAAAACATATGATGTAACCCTCCTTTGAGGTCTTAGAAAGAGTTTAAAGTTGAAATTTTTACGGAGTAAAAGCGTCGTCAAATTTGGCCAATTAGTTTCGCTTGTTTGATTCCACAATTTTATGTGGCAACACTGACGAAAATATGATAGTGCCTTAGAAACTCTAAAGACAAATATTAGAGAATCGTGGTTGTTGGGTATGAATAGACTTACTTAAGATCTTTTTGACCTGTCATTTTTTTTGCAGTAGGGGCTGCTAAATTAAAAAAAAGAAACATGGGCGAATAACAAGCTAAAAACATATGGCACAAAACAGCTTAAGAGTGCATAGCTTTCTTTTGAAAGTGTAGGTGTCTTTGGAAATCACCAGGCTGTAATATTCGAAATTTTACGGAGTTACGCTTGTTACGCTTAGTTAGTTTTGCCTGTTTATTTTCGCGATTCAACGTGGCAACACTGACAAAAATGTGATACTGCCTCAGACACTACAAAAGAAAAAATCTTTAAAAATCGCGGTTTTTTGGCTATGAATATACATAAGATAGATCTTTTTTACCCATCTTTTTTGGATCATTTTTTGGTAGTAGGGGCTTCTAAATTTAAAAACAGAAATATGGGCAAATAACAAGCTAAAACTTCTGGCATTAAAAAAGCTTAAGAAGGTGTAGCTTTCATTTGAAGCTGTAGATGTCCTTGGTAATCAACAGGTTGTTAATGCTTATGTTTTTACGGGTGAAAAATGCTGTCAAATTTAACTAATTAGTTTTGCTTGTTTATCCATGACTCAACGTGGTAACACTGACGAAAATTTGATACTGCCTTAGATAAATTCAGAAGGAACATCTTTGAAAATCGTGGTTATTGGGTATGAATAGACCTAGGATAGTTCTTTTTGACCCGTCATTTTTTTGTAGTAGGGGCTGCTAAATTTATAGAAAAAAGAAACATGGGCAAAAAACATGCTAAAAACGTAAGGCACAAAACACCGTAAGAAAGTATAGCTTTCCTTTGAAAGTGTGGGCGTCCTTGTAAATCAACAGGCTATTAATGTTTGAATTTTACTTTTTCAATTTGAGGTTGTCAAATTTAACTAATTAGTTTCCCTTGCTGTATTTCCACGACTCAACGTTGCAGCACTGACGAAAATGTGTTCCTTCCTTAGAAAATCTAAAAGAAACCCCCCTCCCCCCAAAAATCCAAGGTTTTGGCACGTAGTGCCGATGCCTGGGAATTTTGGGTATCTTAGGCGTCTTAATTCAGCTTATGTGTCCGCACTTGTCAGCAAACTTGACGGTTTTGTCGGTAAATTCTTTATATCCCCCCTCCAAACTTAAAACTCTAGCTTCGCCCCCGCCTAGGGGTGGTAGTGCCCCTGGGTAAAATTAATTACAGCGCCACCTCCCGACTAAAATAAGTAAAAAAGTTAAATCGAAGTGGAAATTTGATCAAAGTGGACAACCTCCAATCGTGACCTCCCCTATCTGTGGCGCCCGGGGCAGCTTATCTGGTTTCTCCCCATCCCCCTTTAAAAGACTCTCGGTGTACCTAGCGTGAATATAACCGCAAAATTTAATTAAATTAAACAGGTCCAATGGAAATAAAAAATTACTGGTGTCACTACCAGTACAGTATCACTGTACCACTAAGAGTGGCCACAGTGCAACTGACCCAACAGAACTAGAACCAATCAAAATAATATATTTAAATTACTGAAGTCCAAAAATTACGTGGTTGATAGCTTCTAGGTGCTGACAGTTTAAGAAAGTTTAGTTTTCCTTTAAAAGTGTGGCTGTCCTTGTAAATCATAACCGCATAGGTCGCAAAAATACATCAAAATTACTGCCTGAGCTTGGCGACCCCATAAAAAGGACAGAAAAAGGAATAACATATTCCCCGTTCACTGCCCGTGTGTTTTGCGTTGTCAAGATTTGTAAAAATTCAAACATTAGTAGCCTGTTGATTTACAAAAACACCCACACTTTTTAAGGAAAACTATACTATCTGGTGCTGACAAGTGTGCTCGCAACGTCATTTAAGTTATCTACAGCTTTAAGTTAAATGTTATCAATTATTATTAAATCATTATTAAATTATTAAATTATAAACAATTATTATTAAATTAAATGCTTCAAGTTATCTTCATCGTGGTTGTAGTCTCTACAGCTTTAAGTCTAAGAATTACAGTATTAAGTCTTGAAACTTATAAAGAAATGAAAAATAACTAAAAAATCAAGTTTGTTTTGACCCAGGCTTAAATTTCAGGAAATAGGCAAATTATTTTGTTTCAAGCTATTTTTTTCTATTAATCAACAATATTTTTCTATTATACAACAATATAGGCTAATAAATCGTAAGCTAATTCAAGAACAAAAGGTTGTCAAATTTCTTATTGGAAAAAGAACTTTTTCCATCTTCGATCTAAAGAATAGTTAATTGAATATATTTTGAAATATTTATATGTTTCTTATAGATAACTTAAGAATTTTTTATTGGAATGCTGAATGGATTTTTCCTTTTCTTTTTACAAATTTATTATAATTTATTGTCTTGCAATTTTTTTGCTAAGTAACTTCTGATTTTTAGGCCTCTTATTACACTTGCTGCATCTTTCTTTGTGGTTTTCATGTTTTCGGTTTGGAGTACCTAGCGTGAATGTCCAATTCGGGACATACCAAAATTCGGGTTTCACAACGTCTTTAAAGTTAGGTATTCGAAACGTGGAAACACGAGAGTTTGTCATTATTATTGCTATTTGATTGTGTTTTTTGTCTACTGATGATCTTTGTCTGACATTGCGTTGAATATAGCTATACTTTATGCTGCTTAAATTTTTTTTTTTGTTAAATAATTTTTTTTATTTCAGATCAATTGTTCGAGAGGAGGGATTTTCTGCTTTCATGAAGGGTGCTGGGTGCAGAGTAATGGTGATAGCACCCCTTTTCGGCATTGCACAAACAGTATATTATTTGGGTGTGGCTGAGAGAATCCTTGGGATCAAAAATTGACTTAAATCTACTTATGTAGGGTGTATGGACTAGTTTTCGAACTGTAGACAAAAATTATGCTTGACGAAGATCTATCAATGAAACCGAACTTTCGTATATATTTTAATGAAAAATTCATTTACACAATCTCGTGAGATTTTAAAATCTGGGCATCAGTTTATATAAAGTTAATTTGAGCGATAGTTGAACATCATAAACGCATAGTTGAGATTTCTATTTTTTGGAATTTTGCTTATCTGGATTTTCCTGGTAATTGCGTAGAAGTAATAATGGAAGCATGGACACATAGGGTGTGGAAGGGACTGGCCGCCCCTGAAATCTTGAATTATCCTAATTTCTGGAAAATATATTTAAATTTTCAAAAAATGTTTGCTTTTCTAATAGTCTCCTCCCCCCCCCCCCCCTAAAAAAACTACGCCTGGACTTGGATGGCTGGATACTATCATAGGAGAAAACTAGAACGGTATATTTTAAGCTTCATTCTTGCTCTAAAATTTGAACTTCCCTGAATGTGACGTCGCCTCTCAAGGACTGAGCTCGAAGCTTAGCCGTCTGAAGACAAATCCCGTATTTAAACTTTTTGTTATCCCAAAATAGCACGTCTCTTAGGTCTGTGGTATTTGAGCCTTTCAGAAGCCAAAACTATTAAGTCCTCTTTTAAATTTGGATTCTAACCATTAACACATGGCTAACTCTTAACTTTGTATCTTTATCCTTTTCTCTAAATTACCAATATAATGCATTGACACAAAATATTATTTTGTGTCAATATTTATAAATGAGTTTTAATTTTGAATAACTGTACGTGTTCATTTGTACAATCAAATTATATGAGAGTTATACCAAAAATAATAATAAACATTTTCCTCAAGAATAGACTACTTTATTTTCATCAATTTACAAAAAACAAATAATTGAACAAGTGATTTTTTAATTAAGCATGGCTTAATTAATTAATTAAACTACGTCATCAATAATGCAAAAACAGGATTATTGAATATTTCTGTAATCAATCACATCAATGAACACCTACTTACCCTGGAGATTTCTTGGTAAAAAAAAAAATGGTAGAATAATCAAAACCAATGATGTGTCTCCTTTTAAAAATTTTCCGCTGTTTTCTAATTTTAATTTTTTTTTTTTTTTTTTAATTCAAAAAATGGGAATAGGTGCTCTCCTTGAATTTTCTTTCTTTTTTTCTCTCTTACTGACTTGACTAATTTTGCCTCTGAAAGGCTCATCTATGGCCTGAATAGTATTTACGATTGAACTAAAATACCTACTTCTGGAACTGATTTAGTGTAACAAAAAAAAACAGTTTTAAATATTCCAAAAGTTGTCTTTTTTTTAGTATTGTCATTACATATGCTTCTTCTTCTAGAGGACGAAATCTAGCTACATTTTTCATAAATAATCGACTTATTAACCTTCTCGATCCATTAAATTGTTTTATTTATTTCTTCTATTTCAGAAGAAGAAGAAAAAGTCGAGACTCGAGTATATTTTTCTTCGAAGCTAATTTTTGTCTACAGTCCAGAATGTGGTCTTCGGACTGTTTTTTACCTTCAGTCCAAAATGACTTCAGTTTTATGTCTTTCTATGTTTGTCTTAACTTTTTACTTCAGGATTTTGTCTAATCAAATAGCAGCATTATTTCGCTTGTGGGCGGACCACCTTCGCTATATCCTAGGATTTCGCCTATATTACCACCCAACATTTCTCGTCCTTATTCTATATTTTTTCTGTTTTGTTACCATTCAAACTTTCATTTCTCCTTTAATCTATTTTATCTCTTATCTTTTCACTACTCTACAAAAAGTAGTTGTAATTTTACAAATAGTCCTCTAGTATTTTTAAGACCCCTTCCTCTGACAAAGATTTTGGGTGAAAAGATACATACACAGGTAGGATTTGGGGTCCATACGCCCAAATTCTGACGATTTTTTTTTTCATATGTGCCCAAATTCTAAGCTCTGGTGATTTTTTTTTTTTGCTATTTACACCAAAATTCTGTTGTTTTTTGTTTGTTTTTTTTCATATGTGCCCAAATTCTGAGTTCTGACGTTTTTTTTCCCTAATACGGCCAAATTCAAACGATTTTTTTTTATATGCGCTCAAATTCTGAAGATTTTTTTCCATATGCGCTCAATTTCTCAGTTCTGACAGTTTTTTTTAAGTTCTGGCGATTTTTTTTTCATATACAGCCAAATTCTGAAGATTTTTTTTTTGTATGCGCCCAAACTCTGAGTTCTGACATTTTTTTTTTATATATATACACCCAAATTCTTACAATTTTTTTTTTATATATATACACCCAAATTCTTACAATTTTTTTTTTATATGCGCTCAAATTCTGAAGATTTTTTCATATGCGTCCAATTTCTGAGTTCTGACAGTTTTCTTTCATTTTTTTTTTTTCTAAGCTCTGACAATTTATTTTCCATACACGCCTCAATTCTACCGATTTTTTCCATATGCGCCCGATTTCTGAGTTCTGACAATTTTTTTCATATACGCCCAAATTCTGAAGATTTTTTTCCATACACGCCCAAATTCTGAGCTTTGAGGATTGTTTCCCATATACGCCCAAATTCTGATAATTTATTTTCGAAGGGCTAAACAAAGGAATCCTTACATAGTTAAAACTCATCCCCTTATTGATCTCATTTTTAATTTAGGTGATCATAAACTTTGTATTAATGAATTTATTAATATTAAACTATTATACTTTCTATTAAGTCAATATAAAACATAAGGTTTGAAGTGCCTGTTTTGGCCAATAGCAAATCGCCAGAATTCGAAACACTGCCTAAATTTTTGAACTGAGATATAATTTCCTGCTGAGCGAGGCAAGGCCGTATCCAGAAGTGGAGGTTATGGAGTTTGAACCCCCTTCCATCCGAAATTTTAGCCCAATTCGTAAAAACGGAATAAGAAACGTACAAAAAACTAATTCTCTGCGTGTTTTTTAAACTTTTTTGTACCCCCCCCCCCCCCTCGAAGGAAGATCCTGGATACACCCTTGCTGCCAGGTGTGGGTACACAGATTGAGATTTCCTGTCTTTTTCGTTTAATTATAGCCAAAAGTTAGATGAACTAAAGAAACTTAAAAAGGCTTAAAAAATCAATAAATCCAACTTTTATAACTTATTTGAATTAATATTAAAATAAGAAGAGCAAGTATGAAATAAAAGTAATTTTTAAATAATAATTCAGTAATACTAATTAATAGGTATGTAAGGAAATTAGCAAAAGACAATAGTATAAAATAGCAGTATTTCTAGAGACATTTTGGGAAAAAATAAATTCTTCTTTGTCATTCCAAAAGTTCTTCTAAAGACGAAAACAATTCTTTCGTGATAATTTTTAGCCAAAAACTAGTATGGGTGTTTGGCAGCGGGATGGCGCTGCAGTTAAATTGGGATGGTCCAATGACCAAAATTACAAATTGCTGTTGTGCTACAAAATTAACCTAAATTGTAAAAGAGGAAGGTGAACTTTTTTTCCAGTGTGATGGGATACTACAATTTCAGTGGGAGGACTTAGGAATACTTCTTCAAAAATTTGCCTGGTGACACTTGCAATTTGTTATTTGGTTCAATCCATTTTTGGGTGAGAACTCGGCCATCCTTCTTCAATAGTTTTTGGCCATGTGCCAATTAACTTATAGGTGTGTTTGTCTTCTTGTTCTTCCGGTGTTTTTCTTCCTTCACTTTGTTCTTCCTTATTACTTTCATAAAAGGTCTAAAGCCTCCAGAAGGTGGCTTCAGGAGACCCGACGGTGTAAAGTAGTGTGGTGCATTCTTAACATTTATGAATGCTCTAATTTTCTTTCCTAAGCTAGCTTAGATTGTATAGTTACGAGTGCATTTACTTGATTCACGACAACTGTGCTAACATTCTGAACCTTGGTCTTCCCTTTTCTAGGTTTTTTTTTCATATCAGTTTAGATTGATACTTCTACTGAAGCTGTTAAGCTAAGTTCTGGAGAGATAGTAAATATAATCAAGTGTCAACCCAGTAACGCTGTAAAGATGGTAAATATTGACCCACAAACGCTGCTGTTCGAACTCTGGTTGATGTCTGATTAAAAACAAAATTTTCGGGATTCTCGCGAATAAAATGATTAAGGTACCCCAGTAGAGCACTATAGCGCATAGAGGGTCAAAACTTGTCGACTTTTCGGTTACCAGCTCTTTTTGTATGGACAGGACAGGTAGCAAGAATGTCGCCCATCCTTGGTTCTGCTGGTATCAAACCCTTGGCTCTGCGTTGCCAAGCAAGAATCAATCTACAATGCTGCTACAGTACACGATTTGAATGACTGTTTAAAAATTACAGCTAAAAACTAAGAAATAATACAAAATAATAATGACAATATTGTATAGTGGGTGCAGTAAATGTGAAACAGTATGCGCACTCAATTAACAGTGATATAAAAATGAAAATTCAAAAAATTTATAAAAAAAATAAAAATAATAATGAAAAAATTGATACTGTATTTTTACCATTGCTTTGTCGGCCTGAATAACGAATTTTACAATTTTGATTCAAGTTCCTTTTATTATCAATATCCATCCATTTATAAACAAAAAATATCCCAAAGGGCTCAATGGCCCTTCGAAATTCGTTTCTATTTCGAATTTCCATTCGAAATAGAAACGGACCGAATATTCACGTAGATTGAAACTTTTTTTTCTTACTGTGCGACATGAAATCTGGCTACCGGAATAAAATTCAACTTGTCTCAGAACCTAGCTTTACAAGGTATTTTTAGAATGAGTCAGGGGCAGCTTTGGGTAGTTTTTTTTCTGCATCAATTTTCTAATATTACTGTATACCCCTTCCCTTCTCTCTTCTCTCTTCCTTTTTATACAGATCCAAGTTATGAAGAGCATAATATTTTATAACTAACTTGATTATGAATCATTTATTGACTAGAGCAACAGCGAAAGGAACAGAATTTTATGCCGATTATGTGGCTAAGAAGATAATAATGATTTAATCGTTGTTAGCGCCAGTAAGGCTGAAAAGAGATTGGAGTTCAATCTACTATAAATTCTAATCTTCAAATTCGGATTGCTTGAATAATCTCCAATCCCGATATAGTTGATCGTGACAACACATTATTTCGAAATGCATTAGGATTCAATTAATCATGGGCTTTAGTACCTTAATTTTGGGGAATAGGATTAGGATCAATGTTTTATTTTATTGTTTAATCCTACCCTTATTAGATTGTGATATTGCCAGTCATTATTGTTGTTTTGTTTTTATTGCATGTTAATATTAATTAATTAGTTAATTTAGTTAATTAGTATTAATGTTAAAAAAAAAATTTTTATTATGTAGAAATAAAATTTGTAATGGTGTCTGTCTCGTTTCTTAGATTAGTGCTTGTGTAGAAAATTTATTAGAGAATGCAAGTATTTGTATACTAAGGGGTAAGGCTGTTTCCAGGGGGGCTACTGGATTTGACGGCCTCCCCCTTCAATATTGTGTTCGACTTTTAAAAATGCATATAAACTAATTTTTCTGCGTTTTTTTTAGAAACCCCTCCTTTTGGAAAATACCCCCTGAACAAAAATCCTGGCTACGCCCTTGCATAAGGGTTCTGACATTTTGGAAGGGAAGGGGGTAAATTCAAATATTTAAGATGTAGGGATACGTTGAAAAATCTTGGCATTCCGTGAAATAGGTTTTATCCCTCCCTTCCTCCCCCAGGCGTTTATGCCCAGAATTATGTATCGCTTTTCGGACGAGTAAATTTTATTTCCGTAACTTTACGAAATTCGTCATTGGACATTTAAAAGAGTAGACACTACTACTCCCGAGAACCATTAAAATTTACTTATTCATTTATTTGAAGAAATATAAATTTACCTCAGTTTCAACAACAAAAATTTACACCTGTTATATTTTTAAACACTTGTTTTGGGATTACTTTTGATACTAGACCCTAATTCATTAGTCAAAACTAATTACTTCTGCGCATGTTCAGGTCAGGATTCACTAATAGAGCCGGGCCTAGGGGCGCAATAAATTATTACTGAGCGGTTGTTTTTTACAAAAACTGGAGCAATGTGATAAATCGTCAAAGTGCAAGGTGTACTCCGCCACCGTGTTGACACTTCACAGAAACGATTTTAAAACAACACAGGAATTTCGTGGCCACTTATAAACTGCCAGATGTCTCCCAAGAATGGCAGCTGAGAGTTCGGTATCACTTCTCTTTCATTACTTTCGGTTCATCAGTTGAGTTCTGTTCTGTGTTTCTACTATCCCTGAATTTTCGGGGATTTCCCCGAAAATCTCGCAAAAATGCTTGGGCTTAGGCGTGTCAAAACTTTAAATTCGGCCCTCGTCAGAATGTTGTTGAAAAGTTAAGCTCGGTTTCCATTTTGTTGAATCAAGTACACGGTTGTCGGGATTTAAATTTGTCGAGCTTGCGAATAGTAAAAACAGCTTTTCTGTTCAACTTAGATTACAGAATTCCTTTTATTAATTCATAAAAATATATACGACAGTTATTCTAAGAAAATAAGTTATGCCCGATGTCGGAAAGTAATGCCATGGCGTTTATCAACACCGCATGCCTAAAGACCTTAGTACTCGAAAGAAAATTACCCCCCCCCCCGTATTTTGTAGTTTTAAATTTGTTTAATATCTTTATAATGCTGTCTAGCGTCTTCCGGCTCCTCGGCAATTTTATCCGGTTCCTCCACTTCACATCTCCTTAGTTTGCCGTTTAGTGTTCTCTCTACTTCCCTCATATTTTCAGCAGATCTGTTTCGTAAGATCTGCATCCTTACGCAGAACTTTTTTCTCTTTTTCCATAACTAATATCCCCAGCCGCAATTTTTAACTTCCCCACTTTTCATGGTCTTCCGCTGGCTATTTTCCTAAAATCATCCCATCTACCTTTCCCATTATTAAATTCTGAAGTCTCCAATTTTCTATCCATTTATCTCCCCGGAAGTTCTACTCAAATGTTGATCCTGAAGTCTATCAACATCGTAACCGCATGATAATTAGTTATTCTACCTAAATGTCAAATTTAAATTAACTATGGACACTACTAATTGGTAATCATTATTTTTTGGAGGATATGATACCTTAATTATTTCGTGAGCCTCCGCGCGGAGGCCCTTTCATGAAAATTGTTTTAGAATATTACGATCGTTGCTATTTTCTTTCCTGTTTCACATTGGACTAAGGTTGGATAACATCTATCTAAATTTTGTTCCAATTGTAGTATTAAAGCCTCCAAATAAAAATATCACATTTAAGCATGGGATTGTGTATATTCAGTCCTACAGCTCCTTCTATACCAATTGCCATGGTTAAAAAAATTAAATGATACATTATGCCCACTTCGCTCATTACTTAGGCAGTACTATTGCTCTGCCTATGATATGATGCCTTAAAATCAGGCATCTGCGCGAAGCCGAATTTCGCGGTGGCCGTTTTATGAAAATTGTTGCCGTCTGTTACTACCATTGCTATTTTCCTTCCAAGTATCATATTGGACTAAGTTTGAGAAACGTCTATCTAAATTTATTCCAACTATAGTATTAAAGTCTCTAATAAAAACATCAGGTTTATACGTGGGATTGTGTTTATTTGGTGCTGCAACTGTATGTAGAATTCTTTCAAGTCAGTGCTGTCTCCCGTCAGTCGCTTCTACAGGAGTATGTACAGCTCGATCACTTTATTTCAAACCCCCAAGGGCAATATACCCCAAAAATATCTACGAATATCACAAGCAAATCTTTAACAAAACAAATTATGAAGCGAAAAATACCTAATCTAGACAAAAAATACCTCAATTGGATAAGTTTTCCTTCTTTCAAAGCATATATCTATTCACACACCACTTCCAGTTATTGTTGTTGGGTTTCTACTTGGAAGAATGGAAACGAAAAGGAAGCACCAAGACAATCCCTTGCAAGTATTTTGAAAGCAACCCATGAAATTAGAAAGCAACCAATAATGCAAAGAAAAAATTATCATATATCCCGTACCCCTTGACTTTCGGGATATGTGACCCCTCTTCTCCCCAATAAAAATGCTGGAAATTCGTCCCTGGTTGATTGTTCTCGAGGGATGACTAAATTATAATGATAACTAGCTAAATGGCATATTCATAGATGCTCCAGTTCTCTTCAGCTCACTATCTTGAACTCAGATTTTCCCAAAATAACAGAAAGATCCGCCCTCGAGAAAGCGGTCAACGCCAGATTTCCGACTCTAGTAACTACAGCATAAATACAGAATAATCCGGGAAAAATATTCCAAATCTGCATCCTTTCCTTTACTGAGAGGACAGCCTATACCACTATGAGCGGTATCTTGTGCTTCTTCATCGAAGTGCACAACTAAAATCGTATTAGTTAAACCTTTCCCAGCCCAAACAAGACGTAGAAGCTTCCCTACTCATCTTGAGTTTGCCCTATCGTTTTTACCTGAATAAATAAATCCCTTGTCGTCTAATGCAATTTTCGAAATCCTGGGAAATGATTTAAACTCCTGACAAGTTCATCCAAAAATTTCTAAATTTGTCGGTAAAATTCATCTTAAAATGTCTAAATTTGTCTGTAAAAATGTCATTATGATAGTTGCCTCTCAAATAAGGTAGCGTTGGACGGCGAAATTGATAGACTTTTTAAAACAATGGAAGTGGCAGGGCCTAAAGAAAAGGAAACCGTCCCACTAGTGACCATTAACTCCTCAAGTCTTAAGCCACCCTACAACTGGACAGCGTCTCTAGGACCTTAAGTTGCGGGAAGGCTTTTTGCAAGCTCAGGCCCATTGCAGCCGCGACAGAGTGTCCATAAAGTTATAATTCACTCCTATGAACAAGATTTGATGTTCTGCACAACGAGTCTCAGGACTATTACCTCCAAATCAATATATATTCGTGGCTGCAAATGTTGTAGTATGATGAAGAGGTAATCGATAATAAAACCACATAGCAGGAAGGAGGTTTAACAGGCCAGCCAAAAATAAAAAACCGAGAATCTATTGCTCAGATTCCAGTCCTCGAGGAACACCATTTCCATGATTATCCTGGCATATTGGTCGTAGTTATGGTTCGGATTAGGTGAATTTGTGAAAGGTCTACCTTGATGGTGCTATGAGGTCGTTTGAGCAGGGTTTCCCTTCCGTAGATAGAAGTAAAAAGAAGCTTATGAGGAAAAGAAGGCCCAGAAAAAAAACACCTGAACGACTCCAGTCTTGTATATCCTACCCATCCTTTTGGGGTAATTTCCCCGAACAAAAATCTTGGAAACGGCCTTGGCAACAATATGGCTAGCTTAGGTGTTACTCTCAGTAAAAGCAGTAAAAATGAAACCGTTCATGAAATCGGTTCATTCAGGATACAGGATAAAACAGACAAAATCCGATGACACACCGAAATACAGTCGTATGAACCTAGGGTAAAACTGATGAAGCCTGAAGATTTGATTTGCATCATTTTCAGAATTACAAAATTTACTGGATAAAATTAAACAATTATATAATTATTTGATACACGCAAACATTTATTATCTGTCGAAAAACAAAAGAAAATTAAAAAAAGAAAAACATGAACACCACAATGAATTAAATCAACTCGTTAGACCATTGTTTTAAAACTTTCAACAACTGAAGGGAACTTGGCCTAAATATTGTTTGACTGACAATCACGTGTCTTTTCAGTCAAGGAATCTTCTGTTTGGGTTTCTGCCAAATAACGTATTTCGGATATCTGGTAGCAATTGTTGCGCAATCATATCTAGACGAGTTTCTAGAGTATTGACGACCCTGATACGGCCACGCATGGCCGAAAGTTCAACTCCACCAAACCTGAAAGAGTTCGAATAGTTTGATTATTTTCAAGAAATGATTCATGAATTTGATTATTTTTATTTATTGAAGAATGTGATTATTTTTACTTATTAAATGCCAAATAATTACAAATGGTCATTTCTTTTCGCCTTTCCATCAATTTTCTCTTTACTACTCTCTCTGTTTTATTTCATTCCCTATTCTTAACCAATTTTCGTGTTTATTATCTTACTTCTTAGCATTTTGAATGACCCCCCCCCCCCCACACACACACATACACAAACACATTTGTTTATCATTAATTGTGGTATACTTACAAATAAAGGATATGCGACTTAGACCCAGGGCATCAATTAGCGAAAATTAAAGGGGGCCCAAAATGTACTTTTCAAAATCTAGGGAGGGCAGAAAATTCTAAAGAGGGGGCAATTACCTCTCATTCCCCCTGTCTTTCCTGCCTTAGACCTTATTTATTGGCTGGATATATGGAATTGTATCCTTGAATTGCAAGGTTAACTGTTTACCTTCTTTTTTTCTTACTATTATCTTACAAAGATAAACTATAACAAAAAGTGAAATAGGGAGACAATTAAAAGAAACAGGAGAATTAAAAAAAAAATCTATACAAATATGCGACACAGACAATCACAAAAACGACTATTGTATAAAAGAAAGACGTAAAAAAAATGTAGGAGCTGAGATGTGAAGACGAACAGACTGAAGTTTGCAGTTGCATTTAGCCACCAATCTAGATAAGGCGAACCACTCTGGCTATCCATGATGTTTGACAAAAAGAGGACAATATAGTTAGAAAATAACCGAGAAAACGAGGGTAACATCAGCCACTTACCCTCACAGCCATTTACATGACCTGATATTATCCTCGTTTTCTCGATTATTTTTTTAATTATATATTATTATTTTTTTCGTCAGACGTTAAGAAATAAAAACTCGATCCTGGAGGAATAAAACATCAAACAAATAGTTGCAAAAGAACATGGACAAGAATAAATCCCTTGCTATAGCATCACAAATGTGGGTTACACATTCAGTATATAGGTCAAAAATAGCAATTTAGTTTTAAATAGACTTTTTTTTATCTAAGCAGAAAAAAATGAAAGGAAAGAAATAAGAGACTAATTTCAGATATGATTATACAAAAAAGAATCATGGTAATTTTCGAAGCCAGGAAACAAAGTTACAAGAGTAATCAATAACAAATGCAAAAAGAAACGCAAAGTACATAAGAACATATAAATACAAAAAAAAACATTTACAAATTACAAAATGCCAGACAAAACCTGATTTGCCGTAGAGCTCTCAGATCTTTTTTTACTTTTACTGAGAGAGTTAAAAGGGAAAAAAAGAAGAAAAATTTTCTTATAAAAATGTTTAGACAAAACGTTAAAACTTGATAAAATTTATGTTCTCTGATAATTTTTTCTTCTGATAATCTATTTCTTTCAAATTCATATTTTTCAATGTTGCTAAATTTTTATTCTGTCAAAAGTTAGAGAAACCCACTTCTCTGGTTCGATGCACTAAACTTAAACCTTTTTTTTTAGTTTATCCTTCTCTTTCCTTTTTTAAGCGCCCAGGACGGCTTAACGAAATGTTGATCAAAATATCTGCTTTGGCTTTTCATTTTATTTACTAGCTGAAAATTAACCAACTTAATCATGTTTTTTATCGTCCTTGTGGTGCGCTAGCCACCGTGGTCTCAAGAACGTATTTACGAACCTCTTCATCACTATAACTGTTACAACTTACCAATAAAAAATAAATCATTTAATTTGTCGCGTTTAAAAAGCTACTTCTAAAAATTAGAATTTTGTTTAGGCATTGTATATGTATCTCGAACAACACTTAAGATAAATCCCGCTGGTTGTTCCCCATTCCCAGGATACCCCCCCCCCCACGGAAAATTCCCCCACATGAAAAAGTAAGCATCTACAGACAAAGTATGAAGTAGGTACCTCGAAATGTCGATCAGATGTCCTAAGGGATAACAAAAGAACCAGAAGTCTACCTTTTTAACGAAATTTAACATGTAACAAAAAAAAAGAATGGAACTTAACAATTCATCAAATTTCCTTAGCAAAAATGGAACGAAACAAACCGTTAAAAATAAAACACACAAACAGACAACATGGAAAGCAAAAGAAATAAAGATACAATTGGAAGAATAAAAAAACATAAAAGTGTGGAAAAAACAACAACAGACAAAATGAATAACAGGGAATCAATCTAAAAGTTAGAAAAAAAGCTAAATTCCAAATTTCTGTAGATGAGAACTTGAAACCCCTAGAAGGGTTCAGTAGTTTCGCAGTAAGGGAGGGGGCAGACGCCTTAAAGTGTGCATTTAAATGCTAAAATATTCTAAATCTCATTAAGTCTTCAGATAAATACAGAATGCTAAGGAAGCGGAGTGAAGGTAGAAATTGATACATAATACCTCTTGATTTTGCGGCAATATTTCTGGTCTCCTCCGTTATTATGAAAGAAAAGAGTAACATTAAACCAAAAATGGGCAGAAATTACTCCGTATGGGATTGAAGTTCCCCTCTTCATCACCAACCTCCCCCTCGTAGTCATAGAAACTTCGGAGGATGCTCATTCGTTCGAAAATTGGGAGCTCTAGTTCTTTTTTTTAAAGTTGTATTTTCTCCGTGGGTGTTCAAAATTTACCACGGGAGGATTTTCCCAAGGGGGAATTTCCAGCACGATAGACGCCTTCCAGATTAAACAACTCCGTCAAATCGAGGGGTTCTGATGGGACGATTTTGTGTGAATGGCTCCTTGCATTTACCCACCAAGTTCCAATATCAACTCAAATACTCGAGCGGACTCCCAAACGGTTTGGGAATCTCCTTCGGATACCACTGACAGCCACTGTTAGAATCATATATGATTTTAAACCCAAATGCCATGGCTGGTCCTACCCGAGGGGTAGACCTCGGACCAGGTGGAAGGACAACCTACAGAAGTTTCTAAACATGGCCGACATTGCAGCAGACCACTTTCATAGCAGCAGAATGATCCACCTGGAGTGGATCCCTACACTCTCAACGCCACGTATCATGCGGCAAGAGTCTTAAGTCAAGTGACTCAATAATTTTCCACAGGGTAATTTTCTGAGGACCCCCATGATAAATACATGACTGCCAAATATATATCATTTAAAAAAAAAACTATTAAAACAATTTTGATGTTGAGGAAATATTATTGGTTTAAAAAATAAGTTTAAGAGCCAGCTGGAAATGTAAATGCCTTACGTTCCAGTTGGCAGAAAACATTCCGTGTCGATCTTGATAACTGCTTCTTTTGACGTTGCCTGCTTATACACTTTAATAGCATCTGGAACTGCACGTTGAACGAGTGAAACATCAACTTCACGACAGCGGAGAGCTACAGTTGCCTCCATGAGCTGGAAATAACCCAAAAAAGTAATAAAATTTATTTAACAGTTTGTAGAATATTTTTTTTATTTCTTCTTTCGAATATTTAGACAGAGGGTGACTGCGCTGAAACTTGCTAATTTCAGTTTGCTTTTTACTCAAAAATTTAATTTAAAAAGCGCTTTCAAAAAAAAGAAGTTTTTCCAAGAAAAGCAAATAGGCTATATTAAAACATATAAGGAGAAGAAATATTGTCATTATGACTCAACCTGAAACGAACAGAAATAAATGAAACTCAGAACAAACAGAACTGGAAATGAAAAATCAAATCAAACATGAAGTTAATAGATACTATACATGAATAAATCCTAAAACGACAAGGTATTAAAATGAAAAATCAAGTTAAACTTAAAATGAACATAAATTACCACACATAGAGGTAGGGCTACAGGTCCTTAAACCTCCTCAAAGCTTCGTTTGCTTAGTGAAAACGATTTTTATTCTGAGGAACACTTTTTTTCCATTTCTTCAAATATCAACAGAAACACAACAACAAAAACAACATCCCAAGACTAATCAAGATTTATCATTAAGTGTGGCACCCCCCTCCGTTTCATAGCTTGGGTGTCATTTGAGTTTTACAGAAAACGATATTTATTTTGGAAAATGTGGTTATATTCGTCAAAAATATTAACAATAACAAAAGAAATAACTAATAACAATCAACACTACTTGAAAAAACGAATGAACATACACTGATTGTTTAATATATAATTATGTTAGTACCTAGAAGTCTCAGCAATTTTGATTTTGCTATGTTATAATCATCAAAGAAATTTACTTTTTCAGTATGGAGCAAATTATGCTCTGGCCTTTAGAAGGTTTAGGGGATGGTAGCCCCAATGGTAATTTTTGTTTGTTTGATGTTTTAATGTTTTTGGGTTTCTGTTTCGGGTTCTAAAACATTTTATGTTTAATATGTGCGTTTATTTCAATATATGTTCGTTTTGGGTTTCATTTTATTCAATGATAGTAATTTCTGTTTTTTAAAGTTAAAATGATTTATGACTTTATTTCTGCTCGTCTCATATTTTAATATGGCTCTTAGCTTCTTTTGAATAGCTTCTTTTTTGGAAAACGTTTCTATTAAATCAACTTCAGTCTATTTTTTATTGATATAATTTTATTACTGGTTTATATTGAAATGTACAATTTTATTTTTCAGTTTTTTGGCTTAAATTAAGTTGATATCCAGTCAAAATTTTGATCTATAATTTACATTCAATATATTTCTATGCTAGTTAAACCAGTGGTAGGTACATACAGGGGCCTTTGAATACTAATTTAAATCACTGGCCGTCCTGTTTAGTGTCTTACCATGAGGTAAGGTATTTTTTTGGGGTGCTACCGAGATCGGATGGACTGAAGCCAGTAGTGGCTTCCAAAATCATGCACGGGGTGTTCAATCCCCCATTACATGTGAAGTGCCAACCGTGAAGCAAGAAACACTCCTTTAGGAACAATCCGAGGGGAGAAAGTCCTCGTTTGAAACACCCCTTGTCGCTGATGGCTGGCAGGTGATGGGTGACTCTCCCCTTTCTTTTGAGGGACAAGTATTAACGGTCTGAAGTTCACGGTTGAGGTTCTCAGTATGGAAAGGACAACGGAGGACAACTTGACACCATTTAAACACACCCGAGGGGTCACCAATAACCCAGTAAATATCAGTACTATATAATATTTTTTTTAGAGGGAGGGATCGAGAAAATAGGGATACTTAAATGAAGTTTCTGAAATTTTAAGGCTTGTTAGCGTGTAAAAATTCAGCTTTTTCGTGCCAAATATGGATATGACCATATTTTCTTCCAAAATTAATTGTCCTCATTAAGGTTCCTTGGTCCAGTCTAATCACCCTGAAAGTTTCACCCATTAAGAACAAAACAATGTACAGCTAATTTTAGGGTTTCACGGATCGGGTACAACCCTTTTTTTGGAAATATTATTTTCCTCCTATTTTCGTTTAGTCATTTATTTATGCCCAGTTTCAAGTGTCACATGTTAATACAACCGATCTTCGAAATATTTTTGTTTTCATAGAGATCTACCTACTCCAGACCTGTAAGTTAGAAGCCTGTCAGAGATTAACAGAATTTTGGACCCATATTCGGACGTAACGACCTGATACAGCCAAAATTACTCTCAAATTTATTTTCTGAAAAAAAAAATCAATAAACACATGAATACCATTCTCAAACCGGTCTCTTTTTCTCATGCTGACCAATGGTCTGAGTAGCGCAGGTACCGATCTCCTGATTGTCTGCCTTCGAGCGGGAGTGCAATGCATGGTTGGGGGCAGATCATCCGACGCTTCCCGTGTTTGCCCCAGATTTATCCAGTCATTAAGAATCTGGTCGACTCTGGCTAAGCTTACAGAGTAACACCATTGACCCCGTTCCGAACCGAATAACCAGCGACACAAAGACTAAGACCCCTGTAATCGGGATTTCAAGTCTAGCACGCTAACCACTCGGGTAGGACGCATCCAACCGATTGGAGATATAAAATCTAATGCCTCGCTTTGTGTCTCTCGAATCTTTTAGTCTTGTGGTCTGGAATAATCAAAAACACTCAAAGTCAAGTAACCGGGCTGAATAGAAGTATTATGAATCCTAGTTGATCGAGAAAATAAGATCTGAGCCCCTTTTTTGAGCAAAATAAACTAATTTTCAAGTTTTTTCTGTACATAAGGACCCCCTTGATCAAGTCACTTACAGATATAAATTTCATGTTATAAAATAAAACGGTTGGTCCTTTTCAGACGAACTAATATTTAGGAGAAAAAAATATTTTGACTCTTTTATCTCTTTCCCTAAACATAATGTCTGAAGTCTCCTTGCCGCTCTCTGAATGTTTGAACTCGACTACCCTGTCATTCCCTAAACATTACAGATACCCTACTTTTACTATGAATATACACCAAATATAAATGGCCAAAACCTTTAGATGGATCGGAGGAGAAGAACTTTTCACCGCCACCCCCTGCCTTCTTCACCAAGTCAAAATTTGGGGTCCAAATGTCACCCCCCGTCCCTCACACTTTCTTAAAAGTTTCAACTTGATCCCCAAGGCATTTCCCGTGATATTGGGGGCACGCTATTTTGATAATCATAGAGTAGAGTAAAACGCATAGATACGCACAGTATGTTTAGATTTACTTCTGGTCCCACACCCAAGTCAAAAACTGAGATCCGTTTGACCGCCCAACAGCCCCCGGAAGTTTCAACTCGATTTCCTCACTCGTTATTGAGATATTACGGGTATCCTAGTTTCAGACGCGGGGTAAAAACCCGGTGTCTTATCAATTTACATCGCTACTTCATGGTGAATAGATTCTAATCCTATTGAATAGATTCGGGCTTAAGTGCCGACGCTTTTAGGCATAAATGAGACAAAATATTTTCAGTCCTTCTCATCCCCTCCGCCAAGTTAAAATTGGAGGTTCATACGGTACACTAGGCCAATCCACATGGAAGAAACATCAGGACAGACAAGTCGAGACGTGGATAAGCCTTGTTAAGACGGACGTTGGGCCAATCGGAGGTTTCCGTCTTAATGGCCGCCACTAGGGCCCAAACAAGCTAAAGATAGTAAGATCATAGGCTCACAACCAAGCAGATCGGAGTTCAACCGTCTGTACTGTCCTCGCACCACGGCGAGTTGCCGGCGAGCTGATGTACTCATTGCAAGATAAGTAAGAAAATCCTCATCCTCCCACATAGGAACTCCCTGAAAATTTTAACTTGATCTCCCAAGACATTGCAATAACACTTTATTCTAAGAACTTGGCAACACTTACCGTCTTTTGACTTACATCGCTAATTAAGCATGAATACATTTTGTTTATCCAATCTTTTCAACACAAAACTTAAAGTCCTCCTCTCCCTCCCCATTTCTTCTCAAGCAGTATCAAATAGCTTCGACTCCATCCTCCGAGCCGTCTCGGAGATATTGCTGGTAATCTGAATGCACATAATGTATTTTAGTCTAGTCCTATTTTCTCAACAAAGTTATAATTCAATGTCACCTTGCCCCCCCGCCCCATCCTTCCCACTCAAAACTCACAAAAGACATGATACCCAAAGCTGTTTGACATATTTGGTGATATATCATGTTGACAGCCTGAGAATGCATACGCAGGGTTTGGCCCCTGTCTTCTGCCCCTACGCAAGGTTTGAAATCCCCTTGTCCCCCTTTCTTTCCCTATATTTCCTTCCTGAAAAATTTACTCTTGGTATCGTACATCCAAAACTACAGTTTCAAAACAAGAATAGTTTATTTATTTATCTTTGATCAAATTTTGACAGGCAGATACACCTGATCTGAATCAAGAAAAACGGAATATTTGTCCAGAGTACCTACCTTCATCAAAAGACGTGAAATCCAACTGCAAAAGTAAAATGCAAAATTTAGCTTAAGACTGATGTCCAATATCTAAAAAAAAAAACACAAAACAAAAGAAAAATCAAACAAAAAACAAAACACCAAACTGAGTCGTTAGATGGAATTCTTGGTTGTTGTTTTTTTTTTTCAGGAGACTAATACAAGCTTCCAGTCCAGCATTACCAACGTGGTACAATTGTACCGTTTTTGGTGTAATTTGGAGGTCCTGGCACAATTGGACTTTTTTTCAGTGCAATAGAAATTTTCTGGTACATTAGGCTTTTACATGCTCCTTTCTGACTCAGAGATCTTTTCAAGTTTTAGTTTAGCGAAAATTGTCTTCTTATTACAGCGAAGTTTCAGTCTTCTGTCCATAAGAAATAAATCAATTTCTTGCAGTACAATTTGAGTTAGAAAACTGGCACAATTTATTTCTAAATTGGCAACACTATTCTCGTCTTATAAGTTTCCCTTAGTTTTTGAGATGGTCTTTATTCTTAAATTTCGGTAAAAAGGTAGCAAGACCCTACGTTTCCTTGTTTTGTCCTTATGAAAAAGCAAAGTAGTTCCTCCTCCCCCCCTTGGAAGAATATAAATCAACAAGATGGAGGAGCATCAACCAACTTCGAAACCACAAGGACCCCGAGTGATGTGATTCCAATTGCTTTTTGCAGAAGAAAAAGATAGGGAAAATAACACACAAAAAGCAATCTTACCTGGAATAGACCTTGCACAATCAGAGACTTAAGGACCTCTAGATACTTTGCCTGGTCCCGAGTAATATCACTCAGTCGTTTCTTCGTTTCTTCAATAACATTTCCAACATGATCATCTTGAGCCTTTAAAACCCTCAAACGAGCTTGATTCAGCATTGTCGAAGATTGACTTGAAAAAAAAACGGTAAGTAAAACTATCAAAGATTGACTTGAAAAAAAAATGTTAGGTAGAAACGGTAAAGTAAAATTGTCGAAGATTGATTTGAAAAAGAAACGGTAAAACTGTCGAAGATTGACTTGAAAGGAAACGGTATGTAGAAACGGTAAATAAAATTGTCAAAGATGACTTGACAAAGAAATGGTAGGTAGAAACGGTAAATAAAATTGTCGAAGATTGACTTGAAAAAGAAAAGGTAAGCAGAAACGGTAAGTAAAACTTTCGAAGATTGACTTGAAAAAGAAACGGTGGGTAGAAACGGTAAATAAAATTGTCGAAGATTGATTTGAAAAAGAAACGGTGAGCAGAAACAGTAAGTAAAACTGCTGAAGATTGACTTGAAAGAGAAACGGTAGGTAGAACAGTAAATAAAATAGCCGAAGATTGACTTGAAAAAGAAACGGCAAGCAGGAACGGTAATTAAAACTGTCAAAGATTGACTTGAAAAAGAAACGGTAGGTAGAAAAGGTAAATAAAATTGTGGAAGATTGATTTGAAAAAGAAACGCTAAGTAAAACTGTCAAAGATTGACTTGAAAAAGAAACGGTAGGTAGAAACGGTTGATTTTGAAAAAGCGGTAAGCAGAAACGGTAAGTAAAACTGTCGAAGATTGACTTGAAAAAGAAACAGTAGGTAGAAACGGTAAATAAAATAGTTGAAGATTGACTTGAAAACGGTGGGAAGAAACGGTAAATGAAACTGTCAAAGATTGACTTGAACAAGAAACGGTAAGTAGAAACGGTAAGTAAAACTACTGAAGATTGACTTGAAAGAGAAACGGTAGGTAGAAACAGTAAATAGAATTGCCGAAGATTGACTTGAAAAAGAAACGGTAAGCAGGAACGGTAATTAAAACTGTCAAAGATTGACTTGAAAAAGAAACGGTAGGTAGAAAAGGTAAATAAAATTGTCGAAGATTGATTTGAAAAAGAAACGGTAAGTAAAACTGTCAAAGATTGACTTGAATTAAATAAAATAAAATAAAACAAATTTTTTTTAGCTGAAAGTAAGGAGCGACATTAAAACTTAAAACGAACAGAAATTACTCCGTATATGAAATGAGTTGTCCCCTCCGCAATCCCTCGCTCTTTACGCTAAAGCTTTTAATTGTTTTAAAAAGTAGAATTGTGGCAAAGAGTCAAACTTTAGCGTAAAGAGCGAGGGATTGCGGAGGGGAAAACTCATTTCATATACGGAGTAATTTCTGTTCGTTTTAAGTTTTAATGTCGCTCCTTACTTTCAGCTAAAAAAATTTGTTTTTTTTTTAATTAATTTCTGAACGTTTTTGGATTAATGCATGTTTGGTTTTGGCTCTCCGCACATAAATTATTAAAATGAAATTGTATATTAATTCTTTTTTGGGCTAAATGGCTTTCTCTTAGTTTTGATCAGACGATTTTGAGAAATAAGGGGTGGAGAAGGAGGCCTAGTTGCCCTCCAATTTTTCGGTTACTTAAAAAGGCAACTAGAACTTTTACTTTTTAACAAACGTTTTTATTAGTAAAAAATATACGTAAGTTAAGAATAAACTTACGTAACAAACTTTCATGACCTTATATTTTTATTATGTATACGAGGGGGTTTGTACCCTCGTTAATACCTCGCTCTTTACACTAAATCGTAAGTTTTGTCCCAATTCTTTAAGAATGACTCCTGAATCAGAAAGGCCGTAGAATAAATAGTCAAAATTACCAAAAATACTTTAGTATAAAGAGCAAGGTATTTATCTCCTCCTAAATACCTCGCTCTTTATGCTAAAGTATTTTTAGAACCTCTCATATGCGTAATAATCTCTGTTCGTTTTGAGTTTCAATGCTACTTCTTCCTATCATTTGAAAAAACGTTTTCATGTTTATTTTTCATTGTTTTCTTATAGTAATGCTAGAGAATCCTGCGCCCTTGTCATTGAATTTGTCTTCCCCCATGACAGATTCCTCCAAGGAAAGATCCTCCAACATAGCTCCCTCTCCTCATCCCCACCCCCAAACAAAATAGAATTCCCCTGAAAACGTCCTGTACACTTCCCAATAACCATTACTATATGTAAACACTGGTCAAAGTTTGTAACTTGCAGCCCCTCCCCCAGGGATTGTGGGGGAGTAAGTTATCCCCAAAGACATAGTTATTATGGTTTTCGACTATGCTGAAAAAAATGGCTATCTCAAAATTTTGATGGGTTAACGTTGGGAAAAAAATGAGCGGGGGAGGGGGCCTAGATGCCCTCCAATTTTTTTGGTCACTTAAAAAGGGCACTAGAACTTTTCATTTCCGTTAGAATGAGCCCCCTTGCGACATTCTAGGACCACTTGGTCGATCCGATGACCCCTGGGGAAAAAATAAAAAAACAAACAAATAAACACGCACCCGTGATTTGTCTTCTGGCAAAAAAATACAAAATTCCACATTTTTATAGATAGGAGCTTGAAACTTCTACAGTAGGGTTCTCTGATACGCTGAATCTGATGGTGTCATTTTCGTTAAGATCCTACGACTTTTAGGGGGTGTTTCCCCCTATTTTCCTAAATAAGACAAATTTTCTCAGGCTCGTAACTTTTGATAGGTAAGACTAAACTTGATGAAACTTATATATTTAAAATCAGCATTAAAATGCGATTTTTTTTATGCAGCTATTGATATCAAAATTCAATTTTTTAGAGTTTTGGTTACTATTGAGCCGGGTCGCTCCTTACTACAGTTCGTTACCACGAACTGTATAAAAAGAAACGGAAGGTAGAAACGATAAATGAAATTGTTGAAGATTGATTTGAAAAAAAAACAATTGACAATTTGAAAAAAAAAAAAGGTAAGCAGAAACGGTAAATAAAACTGTCGAAGATTGACTTCAAAAAGAAACGGTGGGTAGAAACGGTAAATAAAATTGTTGAAGATTGAATTAAAAAAGAAACGGTAAATAAAATTGTCAAAGATTGACTTGACAAAGAAATGGTAGGTAGAAACGGTAAATAAAATTGTCGAAGATTGACTTGAAAAGAAAACGGTAAGCAGAAACGGTAAGTAAAACTTTCGAAGATTGACTTGAAAAGAAACGGTGGGTAGAAACGGTAAATAAAATTGTCGAAGATTGATTTGAAAAAGAAACGGTAAGCAGAAACAGTAAGTAAAACTGTCGAATATTGACTTGAAAAAAAACGGTAGGTAGAAACGGTAAATGAAATTGTTGAAGATAGATTTGAAAAAGAAACGGTAAGTAAAACTGTCGAAGATTAACTTGAAAAAGAAACGGTAGATAAAAAAGGTAAATAAAATGGTCGAAGATTGATTTGAAAAAGAAACGGTAAGCAGTAACGGTAAGTAAAAATGCCGAAGATTGACTTGAAAAAGAAACGGTGGGTAGAAACAGTAAATAAAATTGTTGAAGATTGAATTAAAAAAGAAACGGTAGGTAGAAACGGTAAATAAAATTGTTGAAGATTGAATTGAAAAAGAAACGGTAAATAAAATTGTTGAAGATTGAATTGAAAAAGAAACGGTAGGTAGAAACGGTAAATAAAATTGTCAAAGATTGACTTGACAAAGAAATGGTAGGTAGAAACGGTAAATAAAATTGTCGAAGATTGACTTGAAAAAGAAACGGTAAGCAGAAACGGTATGTAAAACTTTCGAAGATTGACAAACGGTGGGTAGAAACGGTAAATAAAATTGTCGAAGATTGATTTGAAAAAGGAACGGTAAGCAGAAACAGTAAGTGAAACTGTCGAAGATTGACTTGAAAAAAACGGTAGGTAGAAACGGTAAATGAAATTGTTGAAGATTGATTTGAAAAAGAAACGGTAAGTAAAACTGTCGAAGATTAACTTGAAAAAGAAACGGTAGATAAAAACGGTAAATAAAATGGTCGAAGATTGATTTGAAAAAGAAACGGTAAGCAGTAACGGTAAGTAAAACTGCCGAAGATTGACTTGAAAAAGAAACGGTGGGTAGAAACGGTAAATAAAATTGTCGAAGATTGATTTGAAAAAGAAACGGTAGGCAGAAACAGTAAGTAAAACTGTCGAAGATTGACTTGAAAAAAAAACGGTAGGTAGAAACGGTAAATGAAATTGTTGAAGATTGATTTAAAAAAGATACGGTAAGTAAAACTATCGAAGATTAAATTGAAAAAGAAACGGTAGGTAAAAACGGTAAATAAAATGGTCGAAGATTGATTTGAAACAGAAACGGTAAGCAGAAACAGTAAATAAAATTGTCGACGATTGACTTGGAAAAGAAATGGTAGGTAAAAACGGTAAATAAAATTGTTGAAGATTGAATTGAAAAAGAAACGGTAAGCAGAAACGGTAAGTAAAACTGTCGAAGATTGACTTGAAAAAAAAACGGTAGGTAGAAACGGTAAATGAAATTGTTGAAGATTGATTTGAAAAAGAAACGGTAAGTAAAACTGTCGAAGATTAACTTGAAAAAAAAAGGTAGGTAAAAACGGTAAATAAAATGGTCGAAGATTGATTTGAAAAAGAAATGATAAGTAGAAACGGTAAATAAAATTGTCGAAGATTGACTTGAAAAAGAAATGGTAGGTAGAAACGGTAAATAAAATTGTTGAAGATTGATTTGAAAAAGCGGTAAGCAGAAACAGTAAGTAAAACTGTCGAGGATTGACTTGAAAAAAAGAACGGTAGGTAGAAGATTAACTTGAGAAAGAAACGGTAGGTAAAAACGGCGAATAAAATGGTCGAAGATCGATTTGAAAAAGAAACGGTAAGCAGAAACAGTAAGCAAAACTGTCGAAGATTGACTTGAAAAAGAAACGGTAGGTAGAAACGGTAAATAAAATTGTCGAAGATTGATTGTAAAGAAAGTTGTAAGAAAGAAAAAGTGAAAATACTACTTTTGGAAGTTTTATAGAAGCATCTGAGGAAAACCGAGGAACGTCAATATTATTGTTTTTTCCCCTTAATTTCCATCAAATGGCTATCAGACTTCCATAAGTTCTTCAAAATCACAAATTTTTGCACAATAAATACTCATTAACAGCTCTTGACTCACTTTTGCCCCACAGTGCATTACAAAAAACTCTTTGAATAGCCTGGTCTCAAGGGCTATCTGTTTCAGATTTTCAGGGAATTATCTGAGTATTCCTCAGGTTTCCAGCACAGTTCTTTTTAAAATTCCTTACTTTCTTACAATCATTTGCAGACTCCAGAGAACACTCCAAAGAGCTCATAGTATGAAAAATACTCAGGAGTGAAATTTTGAAAAATATGCACGTGTACTTTGTTGTTGGGTAGATATATTTAAGGCATCTATAGATATTTTAAAGAAGAGACAAATTGTTTAGTTATTATCAAAGCATGAAGAAGTCAACTGAAAAGGAGATGATTTATCTAGAGATTTTGATTGTGCAGGAGTGAGTAGGAAGAGCTGTATTGGTACCGGCCAGCCTAGTGGCCTTAAACAGCTGGGGACAGGCATCTCATGTACCCGTACGTCCCACAATCAACAATAATGTATTAATTTATAAAATAGTGTGCACCCATTGTTTGCTGACTGGAAGGTAATAGTGCTTCCAGTGGCTAGTTTTTCTAATGAAGGAGTCAAAGAGGTAAAAGGACTTGATAATAGTCTATATACCTCTCTATAATTTTTGGAACTGGAACTGGATCATTTAGCTTTTCCATTCAGCATTACCATATTTGAGACCAAAAAACATATTTTAGAAAACTAAATTGTCCCTTTATGATTATGATTCTACTATAACTATTATTGTATTAGAAATATACTTGTTGCTTACATCTTCTTTTGTAGTTCTACTGCCTTTTCTTTTCTGTCGTAAGTCTCCATTATCTTCAGTCTATGCTGTTGCACAAGTCTCCCTTTCTCAATATTGAATTCCTCCTCTGCTTTAGCATCGATTTCTTCTACTTTCTCATTAGCTTCTTGCTCAATAAAACCCATCATTTGCTTAATCTATGAAAAAAATTAAATTTAAACTTGAAAAATTAGTTCAACTGCTGCTCAACAAAGCCCATCATTTACTAAAACTATGAAACAAATTAAATTTGTGCTTAAATTATTAGCTAAATCCTTGCTCAAGAAACCCATAATTTACTTAATCAATGAAAAAGAATATATTTGTAAAATTAGGTAAATTCCTGGTCAATGAAACCCATCATTTGCTTCAAACATGAAATAAAGAAAATTTATACTGAAAATATTAGCCCAATTCTTGCTCAATAAAGCCCATCATTTGTTTTAACCAAAAATAAATAAAATTTTAAATTAAAACATCAGCTCAATTTTTGCTCAATAAAGCTCATCATTTGCAAATCCATGAAAAATATAAAATCCATGCTTGAAAATTAGCTCAATTCTTCCACAATAAAGCCCATCATTTGCTTAATCTATTTAAAAAATTATGTTCTTTTTTTATACAATTTTAGAAAGACAAAAAAGTATCTTCAATTTGATTAAAATTCTCGGAATTCCAACGGGGAGGATCTTTTGTTTTTCCAATTTTCTTTAAAAAAAACATTTTTTCTGAGTGCCTGGTATTTAAAAATAACATTCTTTTATAAAAAACTTGAGAGTAAAAAAAAATGAATCTTTTGAGTGTTTGTACCAGCCTAGTTATCCATATACTTTAGTAATGCAGCCTTTAGGTTTAAGATGTAAAAATAGTCAATACTTGTGCAAAAGGTATACTTGAAAACAATGTTTGAAAACATTAATGAAAATTAAAGCTCTTAGACACAATATCCTTCCAAATAAAATTTCATTAAGATCCGATCACCTGTTCGTAAGTTAAAAATACCTCATTTTTTCTAATTTTTCCGATTTAACTCTCCCCCCAGTCCTCCCCAGATGGTCGAATCGGGGAAACGACAATTTTTAATTTAATTTGGTCGGTTCTTGGTACGCCTGCCACATTTCACCGTCCTAGCTTACCTGGAAGTGCCTAAAGTAGAAAACTGAGACAGACACAGACACTTGGTAGGTTTGGCCATAAAAAGCCAAATCAAAGAGGAAAAATCCAATCAAACTGGGCAGACCTGCAGCCACACACACACACCCGCCTCGGTGCCTGGGGCAACACCCCAGTCCCTCCCTTTGAACAGCTCTGACCATACTGTTACATTTATGGTTTTGTTGCTGCACTATTCTATTGTCTTAGCAATGAGACTACCCTTTGGCCTGCTCTGTTTTTGTTTAAAATAAATTAAAAATAAACTTTTTTTCCCAGATTTGATTGCAACAAGAAACATACTGACAAGACATTCATTAACAGAGAGTACCATACTTGTAGGCAAAATAGCTAGTAAAATCTTTTAAAATATACAGCTGAAAAAAAAATTTCTCTTAGTTATTTTATTTATTTTCTCCCCTTTTTTAACTGCCTTGCTGATTAAAAAGAAACCCAATTATTCCCACTTTTTCTGGGCATTATTCTTCTTCAGCAACAAAACAAATCTTCTTCTGTGACTGCTTATCTCCTTTATCTTACTAATGCTCATGATTGACAAGAGACAATATAACTAACACTCTCATTTCAAGACAGCCTTTTGTGTCCAGGGGCGGATCCAGGGGCAACCCCCAAATTCTCTTATACGCCCTCATTCCGTTTTTTAAATCTTTTTTAATCCAATTTGGTCAATTATTGGTTTGATTGTCATGTTAGACTCCCCAAGATGTTTCTCTAGATCCACCTTTGTTTGTCTGACAATTAAACTGGACATGACTCTGAAATCAAGTTTTGCTAAATCTTTAGAAAGTAAGAATTTTGCTATTAGTTTTTAGAGTAAATTTACATTGTAAGACTAAAATAAAATACAGCTTATTTGGGGCTTTCTTCTCCCTCAGTTACACTTCTCATCTTTTTCTAATTGAGCCTTGACAGAACCAAGACAGTCTGGGTGCCTATCCAGGGGTCCTCATGGGGCTATTGTCCCCTACGATTTTGAAAATTTCCTTTTTTTAGTTTTACTTGAAAAAATATAAAATACAACAAAATTACTTCCTCTTCTAGATTTTGAAAAATATACCATTTTTGTATCTTCAATAAAAAAGAAAAGGAAAAAAATTCTTGCCCCTCTCTCTATATTTCTGCAAATCGAAATCTCTGTACCTATCTCCTTTTGAGGTTAGAAATACCATTAAACTGAAATAATAGTTGTATATGTTACAGTTAAACTGGAGGTGACTCTGATAATCAGGTTCATAGAATTTTGCTAAATTTAATAAGGTACAATAAGAATTTTGTTATTGTTTAGGATAAACTTATATTGCAAAACCATAGTTAAATACAGCCTCTTCAGTGGTTTTTCTTCTTCAACTATATTTCTCTTTTCTCTTATAATGTGTCAAGAGCAATAGAGTTCCCATCTCCTTTTAAGGTTTATACAAGATGAAGTTTTCAAGAAATTATTAGATGTTGAATGGAATGGTGTTCCCTGGAAATACCTGTGGGATGTGTTTTATGTTTCATCATTCATATTATCAAGTATGGAGCAATTAACAGGTCAAGATGGATCTATATTTGCTCCAAAGTGCAAATTAAGGTAATTAATTACGGTAATATGCAGAAAAATACTAGTTTTGCTGGTGTTTTTTCAAGATTTAGATTATAAACCAACCACTAATGAGAAGTGAGGACAAACAAATAATACAAATCACCAAAGCCAGCAATTTTTGTAGATACTGGGATACATGAATGTTCTATTCAAATACACAACAGTTCTTGCAATATAATTAGCTCTGAAGTGCAAATTAAGGTAATTAATCAAGGTAATATGCAAAAAAATACTAATTTTGTTGGTGTTATTCAAGATTTAGATTACAAACCAACCACTAATGAGAAGTGAGGACAAACAAATAATGCAAACCAACAAAGCCAACAATTTTGTAGATGCTGAGATATATGAATGTTCTATTCAAATACATCACAGTTCTTGCAACTAATTTGCTCTGAAGTGCAAATTAAGGTAATATAACAAGCATGTTATAGCAGTTTCATACCCCTCCCACTTAAGAGCTAGGCAGCACCCTAAGTACCTATACAAAAGTTTGCTGATTTGTTGTTGTTGTTTTTTTCAAATAGGCTTTATTTTGTGTTATGAACCAATGTTGATGAAAAATTGTCCTTTTGCTAGCAAGTGTGATTTAGGGTAAATCTAAGCACAAAAAAATAATACAAACCCAAAAAATTAAAAACACTTTTGTACATAAAATAGCCTATAAATACAAAATACTAGGTTACATAGGAGTGCTGTTATTAATGTTAAAAATAAAGATCACCATCTACTAGTGTCTAGGGTTCAGCTAAAGCAGAAATATTGGAAGGATAACATCCCAGAAATTTATGATGTTGGTAGACTCCAGGATGAGAGTTTGAGAGAAACTTTTTAAGAACATTTGAATACTAAACTTGGGAGTTTAAAATTTGACAGTGTGGAAGATGGTTGGAATAATTTTAGAAAAACAATTTGCAAAGTTGCTGATGGTGTCTTGGGGAAGAATCCTAAATTATGATGATTCAAAGATCCAAACATACATTTCCTAAATTTAGAAAAAAAAATCCATTGACATGGCTTAAAATTCTACTCAAATAACACGAATTGCATTTTCAGAACTACAACCAGAGAAAAAGAAACTGATAACTGAAAATTAACATAAACATTTTTTGTCAAAATTTTAATGGGTAGCCTATAGACCTGTCAAGTAGGCAAATTTCTAAAACTTAGAAATCAGATGAAAGTTAAAATGGGAGATTGGCAATACTTCTCAGAGTAAGCTTTTGGCCCTGGATTCATTACTGAAAGTTTCATTTTTTCTAACCTAACCTCTTTCCAAGGTAGCAAAAAGTATATAACGTCTTTCCAAAGTAGCAAAAAGTAGATAAAGTAGAATTTACCTTTATTTTGTCACAGTAGATTCAATTTACAGGTTAAAACAGGAGAGACTTGGGCTATAAATTTGCACATTACAGGGGGGAGTCTAACGGGATTGTAGTTATCTTTCAGCCTATTATCTTGCAAATTATGAAGTAGGCCTAAGGATTGCTTTCTTAACCTACTTACTCAATAGCCCAATTCTAGACCTTAACAAATTCACCCAGCCTTATAAAGCACAAGCCTAACCTAGATTTGAGATAAATAGGCTATAGGCTAGAATCTAGGCTGGTCATTCCTACCTCTGTAGCCCAATTTTCAATCAAACTTACCTGTTTCTGGACATCAGCATCTGTAAGTGCCATGACTTTTCTTTTAAATATCAAATAACCTGGAAGCTAATACTTTCTTCAATTTAGAATTAAATCTAAGCCTAGTCTTGTGATTAGGATTTTTTAATCACGTGATAATGTCAAAACCATGGAAATAGATAGCACTTAACGTTTAAATAATGTCAAGTTCATCGACTTTTATTAGAAGAAAAAGAAGAAAACGATTGACAGGAATTAGCCTAATAGATTTGCTTAGTTGAAGCAAAGAGATTATCAGAATTCGTAGTCATTTTGAAAGGTGAGGCTACTAAATTATAATTGATTGAATACTTTTTTGAAGCTCAGACTCTAAAGTAATAGTAGTGGTTGATTTTTTCACGGTGGGATCTAATAATGGAACCAGGTAGAGATTTGGCAAATAGGCTAGGTTATATTTTTCTCCATTATTCTGCTTGGTAGAAGGTGAAAATATTGTTTCAGTTTGGTACTTCTCTTCACCAAAAGGAAAAAACGGTAAAATTCTTGTTTAGTGACTTTTGGCTCTCTTGGAAAGGGGTTAGGTTAGGAAAATGAAATTTTCAGGGATGTGTGTAAAGGCTAAAGTATGTGCCGGGAAGGTATTTTGAAGTACCTACCTTCACTCCCTCTCCCTCTGGAGGGTCCTGACCTTTGATGACCTTCAAGAACATGTGTGTTATAAAAGTGAAACCTTGCAAAATAGATCTTCTGTTCAACTTAAGTACAACAAAATTGTTTTCAACTTTACAAATTTGCTTTATTCCAATTTATAAGGTTTTAGAGATATGCAAATACATTTCCTAAATTTTGAAATAAACATTAATGTGGCTCAGAATTGTACTCAAATAGCAAGAATTGCATTTTGAGAACATAAGGCAAAGAAAAGCACTGGTAACCATAGATTAAGGTAAAATAATGTTCTGTCAAAATTTTAATAGCTATAGACCTGTCAAGTAGTCAAATTTCAGGGCCCTGTAGGGGGAGAAGGAGTGGAGGTGGATACTTTAAAATACCTTCCCAAGATATAATTTAGCCTTTAGACCTATCCCTGAAAGTTTCATTTTCCTAACCTTGCCCCTTTCCAGGATAGCCAAAAGTCACTAAACTAGAATTTTACTGGAAAAAACTATGATGTAGTTTAGAGGAGGCTCATCACCACCTTATCAGGGGCATATTTGCTATGGGAAAAGGAGGGCAACTGCCCTTCTCAGACCTTGTTCTGTTCCTCCCAAACCAAAGTTTAGCCCCAGCTGAAATTCAGTTTCTTCTAAAATCTTGTCAAAACTGAAATAATCTTGCATAATTTAAGTATCAACAGCAGTTTTCTTTAATATTTGTTTACCTTTATAGTACTATAAAATACATTTATAGTACTTTTATTATTATTTATTTAGCCTATTTATTTATTAATATATCAAATGGTAAGCAATAATGCTTGTCACTATAACCACAAAAAAAAAAATAAGCTAATTAGCAACACTTATAAATGTTAGAAGAAGAATGAAAAATAAAGGAGTTCATACCCAAAACTCATAACCAAAATATCAACTTATAACTAATAACTAAATGTCAAATATCATATGACTTTAATAGGCAGACTATCCCAATGTGAAAGAGCCCTACTAGAAAATGAGCATTGCCTTAGGCTATTTTCTTATTTGATTTTGAAGGGTACAGTTTGTAACGTTGTTGGTAGGCTATGTGATAATGACTGTGTTTGAAAAATGAATCAAAATCTAGGTTGTCTATACCTTTAATAATATAAAACACATTGATAAGGTCACCATAATGCTGTCTGAAATATAATGACAGAATACCAAGCCTAGAAAGTGTCTCTTTGTAGAGAAGATGTTGAAGGTAAGGAAACATCCTTGACTCACTCCTTTGTACCTTTTCTATGCAAAGCTCATCCATTACATTTAGAGGAAAACAGACAGAAGTAGGTGAACAAGAGACTTGTAAAAAAAAAGGAAATTTTGACAATTGAATTTTCTGAAACTTCTCTTCAAAGACAGATGGTAGTTTGCATTTCTTACAATTGCTGAAACATGCTTATCAAATTTTAGTTGGGTATTGAAATAGATACCAAGGTCTTGCACCATTTCTTTAGAAGGGACATTTGTACCAGACAAAAGATACATGTAGTTGGGAGGTATCCTACAACTAAAATGTAAAACAACACACTTGGACATATTTATAAACATAGAATTGGATTCACACCATTGAGTCAGGGAGTCAAGGTCCTCTAATATAAGTTGTAAATCTGTTAGATCTTTTATAGGTAAGCAGACTTGCATGTCATCAGCAAAAAAACTTTAAAAATGCATGATGGATAGAAGGGGGGAAGTCATTAACAAAGAAACAGAATAAAACAGGTTCTGAGCAATTGCCCTAGGGTACCCTACTTATTACTTCAATTGGAGGAGATATCATGTCCCTGACAGCTGCCTGTTGAGTATACTCCTTTAGATAATAAGCTATGAATGAAACTGTTCTTGGTCTAGGGTTGTACATAGCACATTTACAAAGAAGTAAGGGTATTGATATACCTTATTGAAAGCCTTTGAAAAGTTAATATTAACACAATCAAATAGTATACCTAGGTCTGCAAAGCCCTGAAAGTCAACAATTACCTCAAGAAATTGGGTATTATAAGATCATTGTTTTTTTTAAATCATGTTGAGCAGGACTCCAAAGACTATTGTCAGCAAAGTACTTCTGAGTTGCTCTACAATCAATTTTTCCATCACTTGAGAAAAAATAGATTTGATTAAAATTGGCAGATAATTTGTAAAATCTGATATGGAACCCTTTTTATGAAGGAATTTTACTAATGCTTTCACCCAGCCAGAGGGACATGACCCACAAGCAAGAGATAAATTAAATATGAAAGTAGCCTAAGTGGCTCTACAATTTCTGCAGCTACTTTTTGGATCATATCATTTGCAAATCTATTTACATCTGGTGATTTTGATGTGTCTAATTTATCAAGAATCTCAAACACTTCAATTACTTAGAAATCTGAAACATTAAAGGGTAAAGTAGTTTCAGGCAATGTTGTTGGTATTTCAAAACATGAGGATATTGGTTTTGGCTTAAGGAAAACAGAAGCAAAAGTCTTATTAAAAATGTGGGCCTTTTTAAAATCATTATCCATTGTTAATTGTGTAGTTGGATGTGTGAATGTTGATATAGAGGGTGCCAGGTTTGGTTTATTTCTATTTATATACTTCCAAAGCATTTTTGTTGGTGTAATACTAGATTGAATAATATGCATCTCAAGTTCTTTACAATTGGCTCTAAGAAGCTTAGTAATCCTATTTCTTGCTCTTGTGTACACAGACCATTTATCATTATTTTGATGTTGGCTTTGGGAGTTTATTTTTGGTGTTACATGATTCAATATAAGACTGCCAAAGATAGCTTTTTTCACAAATTGCTTTGAGTATTTGATGTGTAGGCATAGGCTTTCTTCTGTGGTCAGAACAGTACTCTATGAACAGTAATATGTATTACATGTTATCAAATGGCACATTTTTTGGTTTTTACTGTCATCTTTAATTGATATGTGAAAATTGGCTCTAACTCCCCCCCCCCCTCTGTAGGATTTTGACAAAATTATGCCACTGCACCATATCATGCTGGGCAGGCAACTTAAAGTAATAGTCCTAGTTTAGGGCAAGGGTGCCCACTGAAAATTAGTAGGGGGGCAGGCACCAGAGTAGTAGTAAGCATGGTTAGGGGGATGGGAAAGGATAGCCTAATTTTTCTTAGGAATAAAGATATAAATGCACAATTGAGGCTATAGAGAAGGAAACATGTTAAGAAAATTATTCTTAGGCTACTTCATAATAGGTCCTCTACAAAATAATGCAGTTAACACATTTTTAGTGTCTCTTCCACTATAATATACCCCAATTACCCCCCTCCCCACTGCTCCTAGTGTGGAAATATATAGCCCAAATTAGCATATATATTTTGTATGTGTTTTTCCATTTCTTGATTTTATCAGTATTAATTCAATTTATGGGCATTAAGTTGAAACTAGAGTGACACATGAGAAATATGTAATTTGGGCTCTATGTTTTCACTTAGGGTGGGAGGTTGAATTACAGGAAAATTGCCCTCAAAATGTGTCAGCTACAAATTTTACTGTATATTATGAAGAAATAAGAAGGGAAAAAATTATTTTCTTAATATGTTCCCTTCTCAATACCCACAAATGTGCATTAATACTAAATAAGTTTCTTTTTAAATATATTTAGAAAAATTCTCAAATAAAAGCAGGCTAACAGAGTAGGCTACAGTAGCATTGCTAATTTTACATGCAAAAAGAAAAAAAAAAACTTGGCAAAATTTTAAATGGCAAGGATTCCTGGCAAAGGGACCAACTCGTTGAATTTATGGAACTTATCTGGTTATAGCAGCAATACTTCAAGAAATGAAGTTAGGTTAATCCTAATGAAAAATACCAAAAGATAATGAAAATTAGAAACACTTTAGAAACCAATTAGGGTTATATATTTGCCCATTAAGGGAGGGGGTAAAGCATTGTTGATCTGCATGCATACTGTGTTAGTTGTAATTATTTTGCATATTATGAAGTTGGAATTGTTTTCTAACTTCATGCTGTCAAATACTTTATCTCCCCTGCCCCTTATGTACAAATATATAGCCAAATAAGTCTGATAATAAAATAAGATTCAAGCCAACATTATGGAAAGATTTTTGTGTCACAAGATTAATACAGTAAAAGACTTATCTCTATGCAACATCCTAAGCCTTAAAATAAGCTACAGAACGAGTTGAGATAGGAACTTAAAAACACCTTCAAGGGGTATTTTAGGCTCTGATGTTATACCTAGAAGCTTCATTTACCTGTCCTAGATCAACAGCTTTCTAAGATCTCAAATACCCCTAAAGTAAGGTTTTGCAAAAATCTTCACATTTCTAATGGCCTATACTAAACATTCACCCTCCCTACATAGATACTATGTTTTTATTTTAAAATAAATATATAAAATATAACTTTTCAAAACAGTACAATGCTCCTCTTGAACTGAGATGCCTTATTTCTTCAGAAATAAAAAAAAAAAGAAAACGAAATTTAAGCTTACATTCCAGCTTTCAAATTGACTTATCCCCCAAAAAGATGGAAACATTCCCCCAAAAAGCAAGCAATCTTTTTGAAAACGCCAGTCTTAGATTTGTTAAAGAAATCAGTCACTTTCAAAAATGTCAGCTTAGTTTTTGTAAAGGTTGCTGAATAAACACAAACCTCATTGAATCTTATGACTTGGTGGCTTTCCAGTGGATGTTATATTGTTCAATGAAGTAAAGACTTTGATAAAATACAGTATCAACTTCTTCTCCTGAAACTGAAGGCATACAGAGTGAAAGATGATACAGTTGCCTTTCTTACTGGAAGAACTCAGAGGGCAGTAATTTATGATGCCACTGATAAAATTGTATTTGGACAAAATTCCTGTTATTAGGAGAGTCCCACAGGGCACAATCCTGGGGCTCATATTATTCAGCATGTATATTAATGTCTGTACAATTCACCTGAAAAACCTATTAACACTATATGCTTGTGCTAAGTGGGATTTGCAGTTCAATGCATGAAAATGCAAAGTCCCGCATCTTAAACATGATGACCCTAGACAACCTTACCATATTGGAGATGGCCTACTTGAGGCTGTAAGTGAGAAGAAAGACCTGGGGGGCTATTGTCAAGGACGAATTCAAGTTCCACAGCCACACAAAAGCTCAGGTTGCTAAAGCAAAATGAGCCCTAGGGCTCATAAAATGAACATTTACCACCAGGAAGCTATTTATGGTCAAGAAGCTGTACAAAGCTACAGTACATTCACATCTGGAAATTGGAATGACCCTGGCATCTCTCCTGTATAAAATGGATGTTAAAGCACTTGAGACTGTCCAAAGACAAGCAGCCAAGCTCATACCAGCTTTGCAAGACAAGGAGTGCCTTGTGTCTCTCAAACTCCACACCCTAGTTATCAAAGGAAGATAGGAGACACAATTACTGCTCAAAAACAACCTTGCCAGTCAAGTTTTCTGCTCATCCCTTGCAATGACAAGTATGACAAGAGGTCACTCAAAGAAGCTGCAAGCCCCCTGTTGCCATCAACATGAGGGCCAGTACTTCTTGTCTGTATGTGCTGTCCCTCTCTGGAACAGCCTCTCTAAAGCCACCATCCAGTTCAAAGCCATAGGTACATTCAAGAAAGAATATTCATGACTGGGCCAATGCAAAGTGCAGCCTAACCTGGGATATTAAATCTTTGTCATATCTCATCACCAGCAAGGTGTTCTACAAGAAGCTCATCACCACCTTATCTTGCTGAACATTTAATTCAAAGTAGTTAAATCAGAGAACCCTCAGTAGAGATTTCAAGCTTCCGTCTACAATAATGTGGAATTTTTTTTACAATTTTTGTTTTCAGAAGAAAGATCACAGATGCACATTTATTTTCCATTTTTTCCATAGGTGATTGTATCAAGCCAAATGTCCTTGGAAGTTAGGAAAGAGCTCATTTGAACATAAACTAAAAGCTCTAGGTCTTTTTTAAGAGACCAGAAAAATCTAGATTGCTGATTTGCCTGCAACTCTGTTGAACATTCTCAGTCCTGTGTTAAGCCTAAATCTTGATTGCCCCCACCTGTGATTCCAGCAGACTTACTCAGTAGGCTGAACCCAGATAGCATAAAAATCTGAGTTCCCTTTTCACCTGCAAGTCTAATGGGCATTGTTGGTCATTAATTTTTAAATCATTTTAGGGTCTCCAATTGCCTTCAAATGCCTGAGAGAACTGATAGATCATCTGAATTACCATTAATGCATATCTTCCTTCCTTAGTTCTGCCCTAAGATAATAGACCACCATGAAGAAGTGAAAATAAACATTTTTAATATAACTCTAGAAAGATTATGCGTGCTTTAGCTCTCACAGACACTATCTGACTTGGCTTTACCCTAATTAGGCTTTCAAGTCTTTGGTCAATTTGACCAAGTTTATTACTTGTGCCACAGGAAAGTATTGTTTTCTGCCATTCTGTGACACCAAACTACAATTTCCTCCCAAAGTAGACCTAGATGCTAATGACTAAAAATTTTGATATAGCAGTCAGTTTAAAAATTTAAAAAAAAAGCATGTTTTATACTTTCCAGGTTATAGAGAATACTTCCGCTATACTTCCCCCAGCCCCCTCCTAATGTGCAAATATATAGCCCAAATTATATATTTCCCCGATATTCTCCCAATGCGGCTCTCTTAATTCAACCTGTGTTCCTGTAAATTGAGTCACTGTGACGAAACAAGAACCGGAAAATAAGTGACAGGTGACAGAATGCATTTGACTTGTATAATTTGGGCTTCGTTTTTGCACATTAGGGGGGAGGGGTAAGTACAGCGGGTCCGCATGAAAAACGGGATTAGCTACAATTATTCTGAATATCATGAAGCAAGAATTGTTTTCTAACTTCATGGTCTCCCAAGATTGGCGTGGTTGCTATAACTAATAAGAACCCGGTCATTAGACAGACTACATCAATTGTATTGTTGAAAGTATTGTTTTCTGCCATTCTGTGACACCAAATTACAATTTCCTCCCAAAGTAGACCTAGATGCTAATGACTAAAAATTTTGATATAGCAGTCAGTTTAAAAATTTAAAAAAAAAGCATGTTTTATACTTTCCAGGTTATAGAGAAAGTATAGTTTATACTTTAGGTTATATTGTTGATTCACTTTTCCATGAAATTTTGTTTAATGATGTATAAGTGCACATCAGCTATTACAATGGAGGGGTGGTTGGCCATTGTGTAGCCAGGGGCTACACAATGACCAAATTTCTATGAGCCTTTAGATAAATGTAGAAATGTGTAGGGAGGGAGTAGGAATTAATCTCTAATCTCCTTTCATCTAGACTAAGCCTGAATAATTGTACTGTAGGGTAACACCCTTGCTGTTGCACAAAAATGTTGCTGACATTTATTTTAAAGCTTTGTTTAAGCAAACTGATTTGCTTCCTATTTCATAAAATAATATGCTGGGATTTGTAAGTGTGGATCAGCTACTATGGTGGTTAAGTATTACATTGAGGTAAATACTTCAAAGAGGGTATTTTAATGCCAAATATCCTAAGTCTAATTAAGCCCCCTGATAAATATTGAATGAGTGTTGAGATGGGGTGGAAACTGATATATAATCCCTCTTGATTCCCACAAATATTTTTTATCCACCCCTTTATTATTTGTGTGTGTGTATGGGGGGGGGGGGTAATGGTGTCCCTTCCATTGCAAAAATATTTATCTATACTGCTTAAAATATTAAATTCACATGCCTACCAGCACAGAGATAGAAAAGGACAGGCAAGCCATCATGAGCCTTGCTAGGAAATTTATTGGGGTAGAGGAGGGATGCTAGTAGGAATTTATTTTCAGCAATTTTGATTGGTAAGGTTTGTCTTTTTCCATTTATGCAGACTAAAATATAACGTATATGCAAATATGTTTTTAAACATCTGAAAACTGTATTGTAATGATTGTAATGGCTTGGTCAGTGTAGAAAATCAGAATTCACATCTATATGAACGACAGAACCCTTCTTTGTACACACAAATTCTGTAGTAAAAATGTCAAATGATCTTGACAAAACTACTGACCATTACAAATTTTGACAATACAATCAAATTTTGTCCAAGATTTGATTGCAATGCAATATTTTAATCTTAAGCAGAAAACTGAAAAATTAGGACAACCAATCAATTTATAATGGCTGATATATACGCTTAAACAGCAAGAAACTGGTGAGCTTAAAAATCATACCTTGGTTAGGCCTGGGAATGATTTTAAAAATAATCAGTTTTTTTTTTTTTTTTTTTTTTTTTTTTTTTTTTTTTTTTTTTTAGCAAGTTTTTCTATTGAGAGTTAGGATCAAGTTTAAAACTTGCAACAAACAGAAACTGTACTTTATATGAAGGGTGATTTCCCCTTCTCAATTACTTGTTTGCTACTCTAAATTCTGATTTTTGTCCAAATTCTGAGGAACATTTACTGAAACAGAAGGACACTTGAATTGTAAAAAAGACTTTGTGCACCTAAAATTCTGTACTAAGAATGTTATTAAGAACTTATTTGACAAAACTGCTGACCATTACAAATTCTTTAAATATAATTAAATTTTTGTCCAAAATTTGGTTGCAATGCAATATTTTAATTCTTAAGCAGAAAAACTGAAAGATTGGGGTGCTACCAATCAGTTCACAGTAACTGATATATACAATTTAACTGTGAAAAACTTGTGGGTTTAAAAATCTGGTACCCATATCATACCTTTGTTAAGTTTTTATACTGAAAGTAAGGATCAGGTTTGCAAAAACAGAAATCGTTCTTTATATGAGGGGTGATTATCCCATCTTAACTCCACGTTCGTTTCTCTAAATTTAGATTTTTATTAATTTTTTGGTTCAAACTTTGAAGAACATTTTCTGAAACACAAGAACCATTGAATTGCAAAAAGACCCTTTTAAACATTAAAACTGTAGCTTAACAAGCAACGAGCTGGTGAGGGGACATTCCCCCTTATATGCAGAATATTTCAGTTTGTTTTTGTTTTTTTCAATTACAAAATTGCTTCTTACTTTCAGCAAAAAAAACTTTTTTCTAATTTAATTATGCTCCATGAAATTTTATAGTTTTATGGACATGATACTTTTCGTAGCACAGAAAACAAAGTCAATATTTCAAGGCTCTGTCTGATTTTGATGGGAAGTAGAGTATTGGTTGATAGTCAACCAAGGTTTGACTATCAACCGTGCTTCCATTGTGTTTTCTATTCTGCTTCTCTTCCTTTGGTTTCTTATATTTACTTCAAAGCCCCCATTTCTGGGGGTTTATGACCCCTCCCCCTTGTGGATACCCATTGCATAACGGCTTCTTAGTATCCTGAAAATTAGATGAGTTATATAAATGAAACTCTCAAGAAGGAATCCAGTGTATAAAATATACCCTGGGAAGGTGCTCTCAACCTACTAAATCTATCTGATCCTTATTTATAGGGCTCAAAAAATTGTATATGACACAGGTGTTCTGCCACGCATCCTCCAAGAAAACCATGCACTTATATTTAGCCTTATCTCAAGATGAAACCTCTTGAATGATTTTTTTTAAGTTCTGAAGTATATGAACATTGATATGAGCATGAATTCAGAAAATGAAGTCAATGATATAGATCACAGACTACAAGCAGCTCATTTATTTGCAAGAGAAATCACTAATCCTCTACTGTCATAAATTTTTCTTGTGTCAGTTATAGTACAAATCACCTCTATTCAATATAGCTTACCTCTCAGATTGTATGCCCTAGCATACAGATCAGCAAGGAATGTTCTGTTGCAAAATAGATATTTATGTATAACATCAGCTCAAGTTGCCCACCAATGACTTTATATGGTAACATTGAAACCTGGTGTGAATCTAAATGAGGCTAAGATATTGGAGTCTTTAGAATTTTTGAGAATGCAGAAGAATGATGATACATGATTTACCTTGGGAGCTATTGCAAAAAGACTAAAGAAGCTGCGAGAAGTAGTTTCTGTTCCTGGGGCCTCGTTTATTGCGATCTTAACACATCTAGAAGGTTATCTCTTTGTAGATCCTCCTTCTTTTGATACTAGGATTAGAAATTCAGACCAAATTGATGAAGAGAGTCTACCAAATCCTGAACAACTATCTAGAATTCTTGACTTTTAAGTGAAGGAGTAGTTGGAAGACAGGTTCAATCAAATAATGGATCCTCAATTTTAATGATAAAAAAGTATCTCTTATGTTCTGATACTGATTCAGAACCCCGACCTATTATGCAACCAAAGTTGAAGGTTAGAAGAAGGAGACTAAGAGCAAAGGAGTTATATCTTGCTTCAGAGATAGTTCTACTGAGCCAGATAGTGGCATAACAGCTTCCAGTGCTTCTGAATCAGAGATAACAGGGTCACCTCCCCACTCTCCTTCTATTCTTATTTAAATATCCACAAAAATATTTTACTTTAATTTTGAGTTTTCTGTCTTTATGAATCTGATAAGTACATGGAATGATTTTTGAGTTTCATTCACCTACCTCAACTACTTTCCAAAATACCAAAAACCCCTAAACTAAATATATATATATATATATATATATATATATATATATATATATATATATATATATATATATATATATATATATATATATAGTTTATTTATTTATTATTTATTTTCTTTATTTATCTCAAAAAATGAGGAGTAGGCTGCAATATAAATTTAAAGAAAATACAAATGATAACGCTTACAATAAAAAAAATATCAAATATTGATCAAACATTAAAAAGAAAAAAAGATACAAAAACACTTGCTAAATAATTTAGGATGTAAATCATCAAGAGCCAGAACTGATGCTAAAAAACAGAAATAAGTTGTAGCCTAAAAGGATAATTTTTGTCTTGTCTTCAAATGTTTTATACTTTTTCTTTATACAGACTACATGATCCTTCACTTTAAGCTTTAAAACAATCTCAGTGTTACTAAAAGAAAGGGGAAAACCAAGTAAAGATTTACAAAATTTAAAATAAGAAATATATATATATATATATATATATATATATATATATATATATATATATATATGTTACCATTAACGTCCAAAATTGGTGAATGTCCAAAACAACTATTTTTCTACTTGGATTTAGTTGGGGATGCTAGTGAACTTTTTCAATTAATACAAGGTTTGAAGATGACAGGTTAGGTTGGCTTATGTTACTTTAACTTTTACCATCATGGACTGCATATGACTGAAAAAGCTGACTCTCAAAGCTAATTGAATCCAAGCAGAGAAAAAGGAATTTCATACATTCAACAGTGAGTGTCGACATTAACCAGATTTCAGACATTCACGGTAATATATATATATATATATATATATATATATATATATATATATATATATATATATATATATATATATATATATATATATATATATAAATAATTCATAAGATCAAGTTATTAACCTTTTCATATCTGTGTGTCAGGAAGGGGGTAAATATACCATGAAAGTTTTGGTAGGATTGTCCTGAGTTGTTGCTTAGATGTAAACCCCTCTTTCCTCTCTAAGGTTGTTGATCTAATATAAAATTCAATAATATTGACTAATATAAAGACCTTGGGTTGCTAACTAACAAACAACGCCATTTTAAGGGAATCTTTATGTGTCTTCTCTTTGTGGATGACTAGTAGAAAACCATTCATTTAAATCTTAAGGAAAATGCAAGGGGAAACTGCATTTTTAGGCCCAAAAATGCTCCATTTTGTTTCCAGCTTCTGACCCCTTCTTTTGACTTTTTTTTAAAGTGATTTCTGGCTGTCTTTTACTTGCTGATGGCTTGCAGTGTTAGTTTTAAATTTAAACACGATTCCTGAGGGAACTGCAGTTTTTTGTTCTTGGGATACTCCAATTTGGGATCTCCTTATGACACCCCCACCTCTCAGCCTTGTATTTTGCTTGAAGAAAAATCCAATTTAAAATGATCTGCAAGAGTCTCTCTTTACGCTCATCAAACAAACCACAGTTTATTACAGGTTCAGGCATCATGTAGGGAAATCCACATCTTTAGGCCTAAAAATGGTATATTTGTGTTAAATTCAACCCTCTGCTGTTAACCATCAAACAGACTAAATGCAAAACAATGCTATCTTAAACTTTGTCTGTCTTTTGTTTATAAATGGTAATCAAAACATAGTTTATTATGAATTATAGCATCATTTAAGGAAGAACTACATTTTTGTGTGAGTGATCTTTATTCACTCTTGTTGAAGAGCTAACTTAAATTGGCTATCTTAATATAATTCCTCAAACTTTTGAAGTCTTGTTGAAGCAATAATTTTTGATAGCGTTTATTTTTCTTTTTGAAAAACATATTTTTAGATTGTGTTTTGGTTTTCTTATGTATTTTATGTTCTGTGGAATCGTTCCATGTACTTACCAGGTTAACTCCAGATTATTCCCAGAGGGTTTGAATTGGAGAAAACACTTCCAATCTTATTTATATATTTGTTTCTGAAAAACAGCTTGAATGAGGCCTATAAAGGAGATCTATCAATCACTCCATTGAAGCCATCAGTAAATGTGATCCCTTCCCTGATTTGGATTAAATGAAAAAAATCATCGTTGATTATTAGGAGGGTCGTCATTGTATAAGAGAGTCAAGAGTTAACTGGAAGAGTGCCTGGAACGCATCCACGATTTACATCTTCTTCTTCATCTTTGAAAATAACTTTTCATTCTTTCAGAATGAGTTTCCTTTTTGGGAGTAAAAATGTCAAGACATTTAAACCCAAAAAGAACATCCCAGAAGGAACCCATCAGTATGACCTGATGAAGCAGGCTGCTGCAACTCTTGGCTCTGGCAATCTACGATTGGCTGTTGCCCTTCCAGATGGTGAAGATCTGAATGAATGGATTGCTGTAAATACAGTCGATTTCTTCAATCAGATCAATATGCTCTATGGAACTATAACTGAGTATTGCACAGAAGAAAGTTGCACAGTTATGTCTGCAGGGCCTAAGTACGAATACCATTGGGCTGACGGACAAACAGTGAAAAAACCTATCAAGTGCTCTGCCCCAAAATATATAGACTACTTAATGACCTGGGTACAAGATCAGTTAGATGACGAAACTCTCTTTCCCTCTAAAATTGGAGTTCCTTTTCCAAAGAATTTTTTGTCAATTGCGAAAACGATACTGAAAAGATTATTCCGAGTTTACGCTAATATTTATCACCAGCATTTTAGTCGAATTGTAGATCTTGGAGAGGAGGCACATTTGAATACTTCTTTTAAGCATTTCATATTTTTTGTTGATGAATTCAGCCTTATAGATAGGAGGGAGTTACAACCTTTGCAAGAACTCATTGATAATTTTGTTAACAACTAGGAAAATACTCTAATTTTAGTGTGTAATATTGTGGTAGTAAATATCACATGATTATTTTGGTTATTTGTTGAAGGATAAATTTTCCTTGTACTTAGCATTTTTATGTTGTTCTGCTGCTATTCTGCTTTAACTTTTTGCTGATACTTTATTTTATTTTACTTTTTCAAAGTTTTAACAGGCTATCTCTTTCAGAACAAAGAGAAAAACAAAGAGGGTGTAGGTTTGTTTTTTCTTTAAATAAAAAGGTAGCGTTCACTCATTTATTTTCACCCTTTTGAAGCTAACTATGGTTTAGCAGAGGAGGGTCAAGGGTATTATGCTCTTTTTGATTAAGTTTACTGCTAACAATTCCCTGTAGCACCGAGCTGCCTGAGCTACGCACGCTCCTCCATCCTCATTTAATGTCTCTACTGAAAAAATAAATTTTGGTTTTGATGCTTTTAAGTTTGTCATTCAACACCTAATTCAATTGAAGAGGAATCTAATATGGGAGGGACAATAAAATACAGTGCTGAATTTTTGTTTTATGCTAATAGTGTGGTTTTTGTTTCAAACTAGTCTTTATGTAGGTGAAGTTGTCACTGCAAGTAAACAAGCAGTATATGCAGGTTCAATAACTTTTTTTCAATCGTATGGAGCCACCCCCCCCCCCCTCACCATAATTGTCATGCCCAAAATGATGAATGAATTTTGCCATGAGCTTTGACCAAAATAAGTCGTTTCCATTTCAGGCTGTCTGGCATTGATTGGAAGTGAATACATAATGCTGAAAAAAATGTTTTGTTAGTGTGTTCTCACTATACAGTAAATACATAATGCTTGAAAAAAAGAAATATATCGTGAGTATGTACTCACAGTAGAGTATGTACAGAGAGTGAAAATGTTGACATAGCCTGTGAGTACAGGCTATCTCACGTTGAAAGAAAGTAAATATATAGTGCTTGAAAAAAATTAATATATTGTGAGTATGATGGCGGAAATGGTAGGATTGAAAGAGAATGAATATTTAAAGGTTCTTCTTAATCAAAATGTAACAATTTAAATTGCAACACTTGCTTGACATTGTATTGAACTCCATTATTTGTCATGCAAGTCAAGAGTTAAGCCTCTATCTAATTCTTGAACAAACATGCACGGTGTCCCCTTGGGCATGGAAAGGATTTCAAATAGCACCATCTGTGGAATATTACATATTTGGAATCTGAGATGTAGGTTTGGTTCAAAGCCCGGATATTTTATAATTCTGCAATAAAAATTTTGAAGTGTTTAAAAGCCAAAGAGAAAATAAATTAGCCTTCTATAAATTTTAGAAAGATTTTCATTTTTAAAATTTGCTGCTGCTTCTCCCCCCCCCCCCCTGACAAGTCACATTGTCGTTGTTGGCATACTTAAGCACAGTTTAGACTATTAGGGGAGAGTGGAGTTAGAATAGCTTCTCAATCGCTGTGGAGTGGGAACAGAATTAGGAAGTTTTCGTTCCCTCTCAATGATAGTTTCTGTTAAGCTTAGTGACTAAGCTAAATATAAGATAGAGTAGGGGGGGGGGGGCAATTTTCTGCAAAATTGGGGGAATATTTGTACAGTGCTTGGCAAAAGATATTCGTTTTTTTATTTGTTCAATAATACTAATGTAGTTTCTTAAATCCAGAAGAGAAAAGCTTGAAATTTTGTCAGTGACTTGTCTGTGTGTATAGATAGATGTATCCAGCCAAATATTTTGGGGACTCAAGGGGATTCCCAAGGGATATAAAAAATTAATGATTTTTATGCCCAGTATCCAAATATGTGCATAATCTTTACTTTTGTTGTAGAATTTCAAAGGAGGAAGGGGGTATATATTCATTTCTCCCTCCATGTATGAAGGAAGGAAAGATGTTGATTTTCTTCCTGTATACACTTGCCTTTAAAGAGAATTGTCCAAACAAACTCTTCTCTCAAAATTTATAACCTTTTAGTAAGTAAAAGTAATTGCAATGAATGGGTAGGTCGCTTGTTTGTTGATTTTTGTGTTGTTTTTTTTTTTTTTTTTTTTTTTTTTTGCTTAGGGATCTTATTATCCTGCAATTTAATCATTGTGACGTATCCAATGTGCTGCATATCTTGTTTACATCTTTTTTTAAAAGCACTGCAATGAATTTGTAGCTCTGGCGTTTTCATTCGATTGGATACCTTATTAGTGTTCCTTATAGTCATTGTGGTGTATCCAATGGGCTGCATATCCTTTTAACATCCTTTGCTGAAGCATTGCAATGAAACAATAGCTCTGCTGATTCCATTTGGTTAAAGATCTTATCATGGTTGTGTTTAGTCATTGTGATGTATCCAATGGGCTGTACTTCTTTTTGACATCCTTTTCTAAAGCATCGCAGTGAATCAGTAACTCGGCTGATTTCATTTGGTTAAAGATCTTCTTTTTCTGTTTAGTCATTGTGATGTATCCAATGTGCTGCATATCCTTTTAACATCCTTTGCTGAAGCATTGCAATGAATCAGTATCTCTGCTGATTTCATTTGGCTACAAGATCTTATTATGGTTCTGTTTAGCCTTTGCGATGTATCTAATGTGCTGCGTGTTCTTTCAACATCCTCTGCTGAAGCTTTGCAATGAATCAGTAGCTCTGCTGGTTTTGTTTGGTTGGGGATCTCATTAAGGTCCTGTTTAGTCATTGTGATGTATCTAATGTGCTACATATCTTGTTAACATTCTTTGCTGAAGCATTGCAATGAATCTCTAGCTCTGACGATTTCGTTCAGTTGGAGATCCTATTATTGTTCTTTTTAGTCATTGTTATGTATCCAATGTGCTGCATATCCTTTTAACATCCTTTGCTGAAGGATTACAGTGAATCAGTATCTCTGCTGATTTCATTTGGTTACGAGATCTTGTTATGGTTCTAGTTAATCATTGTGATGTATCCAATGTGTTGCATATCTTGTTAACATCCTTTGCTGAAGTATTGCAATGAATCAGTAGCTCTACTGATTTCATTTGGTTATAAGATCTTTTTATGTTTCTGTTTATCCACTGTGGTGTATCTAATGTGCTGCATATCCTTTTAACATCCTCTGATGAAACATTGCAATGAATCAGTAGCTCTACTGATTTCATTTGGTTATAAGATCTTTTTATGTTTCTGTTTATCCACTGTGATGTATCTAATGTGCTGCATATCCTTTTAACATCCTCTGATGAAACATTGCAATGAATCAGTAGCTCTGCTAATTTCATTTGGTTGGAGATCTTATTATTGCGCTGTTTAATCCAGTGTGCTGCATATTTTGTCTTTAAGGGTTCAGCATTATCTTCAACTACTTTTGGTGTATGTACTTTTATTCAGTTTTACCATAATACACAATAATACATAGAATGACTTTATTTGCCCTTATTTCGATTGCCTTTGTTTATTGTAATGACAATTTTAGTTCTGCCCTTTTGTTTTCAGTATATTTAGAATTTTTTGCTGGTGATGCGATTTTGCTTAAATTCCATGATTTTGGTATGTTGTGTATTTAGAACGTGACGTATTTTATGCATACCTCGATAATAAATATATTGAATTTTAGATCGACTTTTAAGTTTAATGCGAAGCTTTTGCAGTGTGGCTTTTACTAAACAAATGGAAGTGTTTTTATGGCACTTGGTATTAACCAAGTGACATATAGCAGTCGCAAATTCTGTCGGTCTGTTGGTCTGTCGGTCCTGATTTTGCTACTTTAGGCATTCCAGGTAAGCTAGGACGACGAAATTCGGCAGGCATATCAGGGACCGGACCAGATTAAATTAGAAATAGTCGTTTTCCCGATTTGACCATCTGGGGGAGGGAGTGGGGGCCCCGTTAGTTTGGAAAAAATAGAAAAATTGAAGTATTTTTAAATTACGAACGGTTGATCAGATCTTAATGAAATTTGATGTTTGGAAGGATGTCTTGTCTCAGAGCTGTTATTTTAAATCCCGACCGGATCTGGTGACATTGGGGGGGGGGGGGGTGGGGGGGGGAGGAGAAACCTAAATCTTGGAAAACGCTTAGAGTGGAGGGATCGGGATGGAACTTGGTGGGGAAAATAAGGACAAGTCCTAGATAAATGATTGACATAATCGGAACGGATCCGCTCTCTTTGGGGTAGTTGGGGGGGGGGGGTTAATTCTGGAAAAAATGAGGTACTTACGAACGGGTGATCAGATCTCAATGAAATTTGATATTTAGAAGGATATTATGTCTCAGAGGTCTTATTTTAAATCCCGACCGGATCTGGTGACATTGGGGGGGGGGGGGAATCCTAAAATCTTGGAAAACACTTAGAGTGGAGGGATTGGGATGAAACTGGGTGGTAAAAATAAGCACAAGTCCTAGATGCATGATTAACATAACCAGAACGGATCCGCTCTCTTTGGGTTAGTTGGGAGAGGGGGTAATTCTGAAAAATTAGAAAAAATGAGGTATTTTTAACTTACGAACGGGTGATCGGATCTCAATGAAATTTGATATTTAGAAGGATATCGTGTCTCAAAGCTCGTATTTTAAATCCCGACCGGATCTGGTGGCAATGGGGGGAGTTTGGGGTGGGCGAACCTAAAATCATGGAAAATGATTAGATTGGAGGGATCGGGACGAAACTTGGTGGGAAAAATAAGCAGAAATATTAGATACGTGATTTACATAATTGAAACGGATCCGCTCTATTGGGGGGGGGGGGTAACTCTCAAAAATTAGAAAAAATGACGTATTTTAACTTACGAAGGAGTGATTGGATCTTCATGAAACTTCATATTTAGAAGGACCTCGTAACCCAGATCTGTGATTTTAAATAGCAACCGGATCCAGCGTCATTGGGGGGGGGCTGGAAATCGTAGAAAATACTTAAAGCGGAGAGATCAGGATGAAACTGAATGGGAGGAATAAAAACCTGTCTAGGATACGTGACTGACATAACCGGACCGGGTCTGCTCTCTTTGGTGGAGTTGGGGGGGGGGGGGAATTTTGAAAATTGAGGTATTTGTACCTTACGAAAGGGTGACCAGATCTTAATGAAATTTGATATTTTAGAAGGAATTCATGTCTCAGAGCTCTTACTTCAAATTCCGACCAGATCTTTTGACATTGGGGGAGTTGGAGGGGGAAATCTCGGAAAACACTTGGAGTGGAGGAATCGGGATGAAGCTTGGTGGATAGGATGAGAAAATGTCCTTAATACGTGATTGACGTAACCGTACTGGATTTGGCAAGTTTGGCTTCTTCTGGACGTGCTAGGACGATAAAAATTGGTAGGCGTGTCAGGGAGCTGCACAAATTGACTTGATAAAGTCTTTCCCAGATTTGACCATCTGGGAGGCTAAAGGGAGAGGAAAATTAGGTTTTTGTAACTTACAAGTGGGTGATCGGATCTGAATGAATTTTGACATTTAGAAGGGCATCGTGACTCAGAATTCTTATTTTAAATCCTGACCGGCATTAAGCCTCTGATTTTCCTTTTAAATCAATCGATTGATTCTTAGAACTGTGTTAGAGCTCATACCATATGAGCTCTTGACTTTTAGCTCTTCTTGTCTCGTCACAAGTGCCATAAGAGCTCTTAGCTCTTGTTTTCTATAATCTTTACAATTTAATTGCCTCATTTTACCACAGGCTGTCCATTACAATGATTCTTTTTCCGAGTATATTAACATTACATTCTAAGCCCTACCTGTATATGAAGAGGAAGAGGAAGATGAATTATAGCGACAGCTTGTATAATAAATAAGCAAATAGTAGAAAAAATCGAAAAACATGATTGCAAAAACAGAAGAGAATTATATGATTAACGTCGTAAACCTTGGGAACAATCAAAAACATCTCGAGATTCATGGAAACATGAGCTCAAAAGGACCTATCCTTGGAAGCCGCCAGGGTAAATGTAACCAAGTCTTGATATGCACTTTCTTTTAATGAAATGTTACCGTTACTTTTATTTGTATTTTCTGTTTTTAATGTTAGTTTATATCAGATGTGAAAGCTTTAATTATTTACTACTTTATTCTTCTTATATTTTCCAAAATATTTCAATTTTCGTATATGGATAAATGAACAAATGAAAAGAGATGTAAATTAGGAGGAGAAAGTAATTTAAGGAAAAATGTTAAATGCCAGAAATATAGAAAGTACGGATTAAATAGTTTAAATGGATCTTTCAATGGAGGTATAGAGCTGGAAAACTCCGTGTGTTACTGTCTCTGTAAGTCTTATGTGGGTGAACATGTAGGTAAGTTGGTGAACAACATGTTTTTCCTAAAATTCCTTTGAGGAAGGGAAGTATATGTAAATTTCACAAATGTATGAAGATTTGACATAATGCAAATTATATAGTCTATGATGTTGGCTATTTCAAGGTATACTGATATCTTAATGGCTGAAGGAGTTTTGTCCAGTTTCAAGATTTATGTCAAAACTCTGGCTGTATCAAACAGTTCGTGGTAACGAACTGTAGTAAGGAGCGACCCGGCTCAATACTAACCAAAACTTAAAAAAATGGAATTTTGATACCAATAGCTACATCAAAAGAATCGCATTTTAGTGCTGGTTTTAAATATATAACTTTCATCAAGTTCAGTCTTACCCATCAAAAGTTACGAGCCTGAGAAAATGTGCGTAATTTTAGAAAATAGGGGGAAACACCCCCTAAAAGTCATAGAATCTTAACGAAAATCGCACCATCAGATTCAGCGTATCAGAGAACCCTACTGTAGAAGTTTCGAGCTCCTATCTACAAAAATGTGGAATTTTGCATTTTTTGCCAGAAGGCAGATCACGGATGTGTGTTTATTTTTTTGTTTTTTTTTCCCAGGGGTGATCGTATCGACCCAGTTGTCCTAGAATGTTGCAAGAGGGCTCATTATAACGGAAATGAAAAGTTCTTGTGCCCTTTTTAAGTGACCAAAAAAATTGGAGGGCACCTAGGCCCCCTCCCACGCTAATTATTTTCTCAAAGTTAACGGATCAAAATTCTGAGATAGCCATTTTATTCAGCGTAGTCGAAAAACCTTATAACTATGTCTTTGGAGACGACTTACTCCCCCACAGTCCCCGTGGGAGGGGCAATAAGTTACAAACTTTGACCTGTGCTTACATATAGTAATGGTTATTGGGAAGTATACAGGCGTTTTCAGGAGGATTTTTTTGGTTGGGGAGGGGTTGAGAAGAGGGGGATATGCTGGGGGAACTTTCCATCGAGAATTTGTCATGGGAGAAGAAAATTTCTATGAAGGGAGAGCAGGATTTACTAGCATTATTTAAAAAAAAAACAATTAAAAAATAAATGTGAAAAAGCTTTTTCAGCTGGAAGTAAGGAACAGCAATAAAACTTAAAACAAACAGAAATTATTACCCATATGAGGGGCTCACCTCCTTCTAATACCTCGCTCTTTACGCTAAAGTATTTTTAGTAATTTCAACTATTTATTCTACGGCTTTTGTGATTCAGGGGTCATTCTTAATGAATTGGGATAAAATTTAAGCTTTAGTGTAAAGAGCGAGGTACTGACGATGGGGCGAATCCCCTCATATATGTAATAAAAACATGAGAATACAAAGATTCTTTACGTAAGCTAATTTATAAGTTACGTAAATCTTTTACCAATAAAAAGATTCGTAAAAAATTAAAAGTTCTAGTTGCCTTTTTAATTAAACAAAAATCGGAGGGCAACTAGGCTTCGTCCCCCGCTCTTTTTTTCTCAAAATCATTCGATCAAAATTATGAGAAAGCCATTTAGCCAAAAAAAAAAAAAAATGCAAATTTCGTTTTGATTATTCCTCTGCGGAGAGCCAAAATCAAAACATGCATTGATTCAAAAACGTTCAGAAATTAAATAATAAAAAAACAAGTTTTTTTTAACTGAAAGTAAGGAGCGACATTAAAACGCACAGAAATTACTTCGTGTATGAAAGAGGCTGCGTCCTCATCAACGCCCCGCTCTTTACGCTATAGTTTTTTACTGTTTTAAAAAGAAGAATTGAGAGAAAGAGTCAAACTTTAGCGTAAAGAACGGGGCGCTGATGAGGAAGCAGCCTCTTTCATATACGAAGTAATTTCTGTGCGATTTAAGTTTTAATGTCGCTCCTTACTTTCAGTTAAAAAAAACTTAATTTTTTTATTTAATTGCAAGAAGAGGTGCGGTTCTATCAGTAATAATAATTAATTTATTATTTTCTTTGAATTTGTTATATATTTCGGTATTACTTTTCTATTATAATAATTATTTTTAATCATTATAACTTGTTAGCCTATAATTATTTATTTGATTAATAAACGACACAACATTCGCACGGGATTCTGATTAATGGATAATTCTTCTGGGCTTGGCTTATTTTGGCAGGTGCTTTCGGGCCGAAAAACCCCTCGCTAGCTAATTTATCACTATGGATTGGCTCCTCGTAGTAGCATAATATTTGTAGGCATGAATATATAATGAGTTGGAGGTAATCGCCTTGAGATTGTCTGTGGAGGATTTCGACTCTTGTTGATAGAAGAGCATCGACAAGTGCTGAAAGCCATGTTGTGACCAAGACGGGCCCGGGGTTGCACAAAGCCTCCATTCATTCCGGAGGTCCTGGAACTTCTTGCTGTCCGATTCTAAGCCGGCCTAAGCGCTTTGGTGTAGATTTGAGAAGATTTGTTGCTCCTCGTCCTGCACAGGTATCTGGGACCATTGCTTTTCTGAGCCAAAAATTATTTCAATGTTTTAAAGAATATGAAAATTGGAACTTGGAATGTAACGACGTTAAAAAGTTACTATCGTATGGACATTTTGACTGACCCATCCCGGCGATTCGACTGAACTTATTAGGAGTTTCAGGAACTCATATTCTAGGGGCAGGAAGGGTGGGGTACATAGACAGAAAGTAGGGCTCATGATGAATAAAGATTCTGCTAAGTCTTTTTTAGGCTGGAAAGGAAATAATGATATAACAGTGATCGCTCATTCCAAGAGCAACACTTTGGTTTTTTCGTGTTTTTTTCCTAGCACCCCGATTTCAGCTTACTCCTAGAAAATGGTAAAGGTCTAACCTCAGCGGTTTTTATGGAAAGTGTGGACCTTAGGCCAGATTGATGAATATGACTTCGCATTTTGGAAAGCCTCGTACAATTCTTGTCTGGGGCTAAAAATCTTGTTTCCACTCATTTCTGTTCGTGATTTCATCTGAGTTTATTATTCGGTATTTGCACTTGGGATTATGGTAGATAAACGGTATTAGATGTGCCTCTTAAACTTTAAAAGTTCTCTCATTGCTAAAGAAATTAGAGTTTATCCTTTGCTCCTTTCTAAGTGATGACGTTAGAAACTTGGCCCACGGCAAAAAGGCAACTTTTGAACTAAGACCCATAGATTTTTTTTTTCGACGGCAGTCAATAGCTCTTGATGAGCTGATCAAAGTATATGACTTCCATTTTTTGGTAGAAAAAATTCCTCCATTAGATATACTAGTTTGAAAGTTAAAAGGGGTTGATAACTTCAGTAGCAAGGTACACATTGAAATAAAAAATAGGCCGGTACCAATTGTGAGACATACAGGAGAGCGTTAAGCAACAGTCGGCTGTTAGCTCATAATCATTTTTGGCAATGAGGGGTTCACAACTTTTGCTAGTTGGTGTATCTATTATTTGTTTTCTATGTATTTGATGGTAAGGCCAATTTGGTTCCAGCGGTAAGACATGTAGGGGACTTGTAAGTATAATCGGCTGTTAGGCTACAATCATCTTCAGCGATGAGGGGTTTTTAACTTTTCCTAGTTGCAATGAGGGGTTTGTAACTTTCGCGAGTTGGTGTATCTAGTATTTATTTTAAGATCTTTACAGATTAACAACTTTAGCGTTTAATCGGAGCGAGGAAACAAAACCAAAGTGGTGCTCTCGCAACACTTTACTCGGCGAAGCTGAACAAAGGTTGCCGCAACGCCTCACGTTGCCCATGAAACTTAGACTTACTTTGATAACTAAAAAGTGCAGGGGATCAGTTCTAGCAGTATATGCCCCTGTAGAACCAACTAATGGAGATATGGTTACTCTTATGAATTTTACTTATAGCTACAGGAACAATAGACAGGGTCCCAGGTAGAAATATGGTGTTTTATTAGGAGATTTTTTTCGCCCAGGTCGGTAGAAATCGGGATAGATGGTACACTAGCCTATGTAAATTTGGTTAGGGAAAAAAAAAAACAGTAATGGCTAAAGATTGCTGCAATTTTGTAGGCATAATAATCCAATTATAACCAATACAATATTTGGTCATAAAATGACCCAGCAGTTAACGTGGTATTCACGCGATAGTAAAACAGCAAACCTTATTGATTATGTGATTGTATACAGAAGACTGGCAAGGAAGGATCAATTCCAGATACTAGGGTATTTAGGAGTGATGTTTTGATGTTAAAAGCATAAATCACCGCCTAGTAGTTTCTAAGGTTAATTTAAAGCTGAGATTTTGGAAGGGTAACTACCTCCCAGGCAGTTATGATGTTGGTAGACTCCAGGATGAGAATTTGAGAGAAAGTTTTCTGGAACTGAAGGAGTTTTGTCCGGTTTCAAGATTTATGTCACACCGTGGGATGTATTGCAAAAAGAGGTACGGTCCTATAAGTAATAATAGTTTATTATTTTCTATTAATTTATTATATATTTACGTACTAATTTTTTATCTTAATAATTATTTTTAATCACTATCATTTTTTAATGTATAATTGTTTATTTGATTAATAAACGACTCAACATTCGTACGGGGTACTGATTAATGGATAATTCTTCTGGGCTCGGTTTGTTTTGGCAGTTGCTTTCGGGCTGAAAAACCTCTTCCTAGCTAATTTATCTACCATGGATTGCCTACCCGTAGTAGCATAATATTTGTAGGCATACATATGTAATGATTCGGAGGTAATAGCCTTGAGATTGTCTGTGCAGGATTTCAATTCTTGTTGATAGAAGAGCATCCCCAAGTGCTGAAAGCCATGTTGTGACCAAGATGGGCTCAGGGTTGCATAATGCCTCCATTCATTCTGAAAGTCCTGGAGACTTCTTGCTGTTTGGTTATAAGCCGGCCTAAGCGCTTCAGCTTAGACCTGAGAAGATGTGTTGGTCCCCGTTTGCACTGGTATCGAGGACCATTGCTTTTCCTGAGGTAAAAACAATGTCAATGTTTTACAGAATATGGACATTGGAACTAAGAATGTAATGACTTTAAAAAGTAAGTATTGTATCGACATTTTGACTGGTCCATCCTGGCGATTCGAAATTGGACTTATTAGGAGTTTCGGAAGGTCATATCCCAGGGAAAAGAAGCATCAAATTCGGTAATATAGAATTTATTTATCGGGCAGAAAGGATGGGGTATATAGAGAGGGAGTAGGGCTCATGATGAATAAAGACTCTGGTAAGTCTTGTTTTGACTGGGAAGGAATTAGTAATAGAATAGTGATCGCTCATTTCATAGATTGCTGCAGTTGCTACAATCTTGTTATAACCAATACAGTATTTGGTCGTAAAATGGCCCACAAGTTAACGTGGTATTCGGGTGATAGTAAAACAGCAACTCTTTATTGATTTATGTGATTGTAAACCGAATAGGCTACTGGCATCGTAGGATCAATACCAGATGCTAGGGTATTCAGGAGTGATGTTATTGAGGTTAAAAGCATAAATCACCGCCTAGTAGTATCTAAGTTTAATTTAAAGCTGAAATTTCGGAAGGGTTCCTACCTCCTGGGCAGTTATGATATTGGTAGACTCCAGGATGAGAATTTGAGAGAAACTTTCCGGGAACAATTATAAACTGGACAGTTTAAAATTTGACAATCTTGAAGATGTATGAAATAATTTGAGGAATATAATTTGTGAAGTTGCCGATGTTGTCTTAGGAAAAAACGTTAGAAACTTAGCCAGGAATATTTGTGAGAAAGCTTTATGTTTAATAGAAATGAGAAGGGGCCTGCACAGGAATTATCTGAGTGATAGATCATGTGAAAACAAGAGGAATGCAAAGAAAGTGGAGAAAGCATTAGAATATTAACTAAGTAGGTGTGAAGTGGAGGCCATGGATAAACTTACCGAGCATCTGGAATATGCGACTGGACCGCACAATAGCAAAATATTATAGGCTATTGGCATATTAATAAATTGAAAGGGAGTAGTCAATTAGGACTTGTCCCAATTAAAGATACGAACGGGCCATAGTTAGTGATAAGAAAAGAGTTAAAGGGAGATGGACAGAACATTCTGAGAATTTGCCAAACCGAGATAGAGTTGTAGGAAAAGATATAGAGGAAAATCAAAAAGTTTGTGATACCTTGGATGTGAAGGAAGATATGTTTTGTGAGGAAGAATAAGCGACAGTACTAAAAGGATTAAAGGATATTATGGCCCTCGTGCCGATATTGTGATAAATGACTCTCTTAAATGTGGTGGCTATGTGGTTAGAAATAAGTTAGAAGAAAGGGGAAGTACCTGCTGATTTTAGAAAACCGTAGTTAAACCACTGTATAAGAAAGGTGATAAAAGTGACTATGGTAATTATCGAGACATTAGCCTGGTCTCTGTAGGTAGCAAATTACTTAGTACTATGATACTTTGTAGACTGAGAGATGCTGTAGACAAAGTTATAAGAGAAAAACAGTGTGGTTATTAGAAATTTTCACTCTTGTGTTGATAATAGAGAAGTGCCTTAGTTGTCAAACATCTTTAGTCCTCAGTTTTATAGATTATGAGCAAGCGTTCGATTCTGTTGGTTGAAGAGCTTTAGCTAAGGTATTATCCTTGTATAGTATACCAGACAAATACATTAAAGTGATTAGTACTATGTACGAGAATAACACTGCTGCGGTTAAGATAGGAAATGAGGTTAGCAGCTGGTTTCATATTAAATCAGTAGTCAAGCAGGGTTGGGTTCTATTCCCCTTTATATGGATCATTTTGATGGAATTAGTCTTAACGAACACAGGAAAGGCAATGGCAGAACACGGAATCAAGTGGGAAGGAAAATATTTCTTGGACTTAGATTTTGCTGATGATTTAAGCATTCCAGATGAAGTTTTGAGCAAAATGAACGGGCTTTTAGAGGTTTTGCGAGTTCAGGGTGCTAGAATAGATTTGAAAATTAATGTTCAAAAGACTAAGTCGCTAAGGTTAGGAATAAGTGAAGATGAAAGGTTACGTTGGGTAACGAACAGGTTGATCAGGAGGATAGCTACACTTACCTTGGTAGTATTATTAGAAACGACGGTGGGAGCAGTGAAGATGTTAAAAGTAGGATAGCCAAGGCTCAAGGTGTTTTTCCACAGTTTTAAAAGGTCTGGAAGAATAGGAAGATAAGTCTGCAAACCAAGATTAGAATAATGGAAGCTACAGTGATGACAGTGGTCGAATATGGTTCTGAAGCATGGGCACTCTGAAAGGCGGATGAAGATTTGCTAGATGTTTTCCCAGAGAAATTGGATACGGATTGTTCTGGGTAGGCTGCTCGGCTGACTGACCGTATTTTAAACAGTAGGCTTTACGGAAAGTGTGGTTCGATCCCGCTTTCTAGGGCCATAATGAGAGGAAAGTTTAAAGTGGCTAGGGCACGTTCTGCGGGTGAAGGATGACAGATTGCCAAAAATTGTCCTTTTCGGCCAACTGTCTAGAACTAAATGGAAAGCAGGCCGTCCGCGGTTGGGTTGGTGGATGCCATAAAGAAAGATCCATGGGAAATGAGAAATTCCTGGTAGGGTTTAAAAAAGGAGGCTTTGAATAGATTGGGATGGAGGAGGAGCATGCATAGCTGTGTTGACCAAAAAAGATCTAAAGGAAGATTTAAGGGAAATGGGAAATTCTTGTGAAGGTGTAAAGAGCTTTGAATAGATTGGGATGGATGAGTGTGCGTAGAGATGTTGGCATCAGGCGGCTTGGTGCTGCGATGAGTGGTTAGTAGTAGTATTAGTATGTTAATTATTATCGAATAATTAATTAATTATTAATATACTGTAATATTTTATAATACAGTATATTAACTTATTCAATTAACTGATAATTGAAATTTGGTTTCCCTTGATGTTTCTCTCTATCCGGATACAAGCTCCATTTGGGAGATGTTTTCGGCATCTTCATTAAAGAAATACCATTTTGGCATTTTCATTGAAGGAGAAAAATTGAGCCCCCCCCCCCTCCCGTAGATTTTGAAAAATGCATTTTACCATTGAAAATTTTGAAGGAATGAAAATAAATCAAGAAGACAAAAAACAAACTAAAATGAAGGTAAAGAATTTCAAATAGACCAAAGCGATTCCAATTTTCAATTAGTCAAAACAGTGGTAGTTCTTGCCTCTTTTGTGCCTGGGGCAAAATCTTGATTAGCCCCACCCACCTGTCTCCGACAAGTGTTCAGACAAAATGTAAACTAATTTTTCATTTATTAACAAAATTTTAATTTATCTAAATCGTAATTTTCTTATAAACAAAGGCGACTCATTTGAAGGTTCTATCGAACCAATTTTGCCGCCATGACATCAAGAAGGGACTCACACTGTCTTCGGTTAGAAGATAAGTGACAAAAAGAATCAGTTTATACAAGCCTGCCACGTAGCCTTGCCGGCCCCGGCTTCGAAATTGGCTACATATTCGTTTTCTTAAAACTGGCACCTTTGACATTTCTGGCCACAAAAACGATCTAAATAGGTCACGACTTTAAGGTAAAGTGCGCATTTTTCCCAGAGTGGTTGTATCGAACTTGTGGTGACGCCATAATGTCAAGAAGAGGCTCAAACTGTCTGTGGTTAGAAAAAAAGCGACAAAAAGAATCAATATATACAAGCCTGTCGCACCAAGACATCAAGAAGAGGCTCACATTGTCTTCAGTTTGAAGACAAGCGACAATGAGAATTTAAAACCCATATATAGAAGCCTGCCTCTCTGGGGCCGGATGGCGAAGCCGCCGGGCTCCCAGTACTATATATATATATATATATATATATATATATATATATATATATATATATATATATATATATATATATATATATATATATATATATATATATATATATAAATATATATGTATATATATATATATATATATATATATATATATATATATATATATATATATATATATATATACTAGCTGTTGGGGTGGCGCTTCGCGCCACCCCAACACCTAGTTGGTGGGGGCGCTTCGCGCCCCCCCAAGCCCCCCCCGCGCGCGTAAGTCGTTACGCGCCATATTAGTTACGCGCCATTGTAGTTGTGTCCCTATGTCCCACCTGTGAATATAGATATATATATATATATATATATATATATATATATATATATATATATATATATATATATATATATATATATATATATATATATATATATATATGTTTTTAACTACGTAAAACTTGCGAATATACAACATTCTTTGCTGTCCCATTGTCTGTGCATATAAATAGATTGTCAGGTTTACCGACTCTTGAACATGCAACATATAATGGTCCATGGGAAAACAATCCGTATTCAGATCTATACCTCATGATTCTAATGATTGCCCTTGAGCTTTGTTGATGGTGATTGCTAATCGACCATTCCCTGAGTCGCCATCGTCATTTATATATCCCCCTGTGCACCCCGGCGTCCCCTTTGTAGTTATGTCCCTGTGTCCCGGTCGTCATTTATATTCCCTGTGTCCCGGTCGTCATTTGTGCCTCGGTGCTTTGTTGATTGCTAATTTATATTATATTTATATTTATATTTTTTATATTTATTAATATTTTTTTAGTTTTCTTTTTCTCTTATTTTTCAGTTTTTTCCTTTTTTTTAGTTTTTTTCTTTTTTAGTTTTTAGTTTTTTTTTTGTTTTTTACCTTTTTTTAGTTTTTTTAGTTTTTTTAGTTTTTTAGCTTTTTTAGTTTTTTTATTAGTTTTTAGTTTTTTTTTTAGTTTTTGCCTTTTTTTAGTTTTTTCAGTTTTTTTTAGTTTTTAGTTTTTTACCTTTTTTTAGTTTTTTTTAGTTTTTTAGCTTTTTTAGTTTTTTTTTCTTTTTAGTTTTTTTTGTAGTTTTTACCTTTTTTAGTTTTTTTTCTTCTTTTGTATTAGTGTGAAATAATTCAGACGTCATATGCGGACAAACACGACGTCACTCGACAGACAGACAGACAGACATAACCCACAAACAACTTATTTTTATATATATTTATTCATATTTTTTTAGTTTTCTTTTTCTCTTTTATTTTTCAGTTTTTTCCTTTTTTTTAGTTTTTTTCTTTTTTAGTTTTTAGTTTTTTTTAGTTTTTTACCTTTTTTTAGTTTTTTTTAGTTTTTTTAGTTTTTTAGCTTTTTTAGTTTTTTTATTAGTTTTTATTTTTTTTGTAGTTTTTGCCTTTTTTTATTTTTTTCAGTTTTTTTTTAGTTATTAGATTTTTACCTTTTTTTAGTTTTTTTTAGTTTTTTAGCTTTTTTAGTTTTTTTTCTTTTTAGTTTTTTTTGTAGTTTTTACCTTTTTTAGTTTTTTTCTTCTTTTGTATTAGTGTGAAATAATTCAGACGTCATATGCGGACAAACACGACGTCACACCTGATCCACAGATCCACAGATCCACACACAGACAACTTATTTTTATATATATAGAAGATATATATATAGACTTCCAATAACCTTCTTAGTATAAGCCTGTGAATAGTTAAGGCATGTTTATCAACAGTGTGTCACACCAAAAAAAGTCGGTAGTAAGTATCATAATAAGTATCTTTTAAATGATATAGTTCTAGGTGAAGGTGGGGAAGGAAAATTTCTAGTAGTAGAAAGGTGATTTAACTAAAAAAGTTGCTTAAAAATATATCAGAGTCATATACCCTTACCTCAGAAAGTTAGAGAAACTTAAATTTGTGTCAGAGGAAATTTACTTCTTAGATAAAGTCAAGGTTATCGATGGATACCTAAAAATACATGACTATTATGTGGACAGAGGGATATTGGATAATTACGGAATATGATAAGAATTCAAAGTGCATTGAAGAGTATGGATGTCTAGATGAATCTATATCTGCCTGTGTTTTCAGACAAAATAGTAACTGCAGTCTAGAGAATGGAAGATGCAGGCCTTGCGTACAAAGACTTGAAATGCGACAATGTAATCGTTGATGAATCATAGAATGTTACAATAATTGACTGGTTCTGTTACAGACGCGGGGTTTACTGATGGATATGCATATATTGATTTTTGCACTAAAAAAAGTATAAAAAATAAGAAAAACTCAATAATCTGCTTTTGGGTAATTTTTCAGTAATTCATTACTGAAAACACTTTTTGTGACGTGCCAGTTTAACTTTCTAAACATACTTCCAGTGTAATTGTCGGAAGAAGTTGCCACAGTCTGAAGAAACGAGTTCTATTCGGTACTTGAAGGGACTAAAAACAGTTCTATTTGTGAGCATAGTTTTAGATTATATAAATGATGAGTGTCCGTAACTTTCAGCCAGTCACTTTTCTGTAAAAAAAAAAAAAAATCACTCGGTGTTATGCTGAGAATACCTGCCACCAGGCGAGCATATTATTAGACAAATAGTAGATATCCATCCTTACAAGAGGGTATACGTTTTTCTTTTATACCTACCCTTAGATAGTACGTTTTTGTTATACCTTATATCTAAAGAATAATGATATACTTATATTGTGAGTTAAATGGATGTGCCGTCTGACGGATATACTAGAATATTTAAAAATGGTAATTTATTTCTTCCTCGAGTAGCCATATTATGGTAAGTTTAGAGGACGCGCCGGATTTTAGAAAGTCGGATTTCATGTCGTTCAATTAAAAACGTATCTTAATACAAACGCTTCTGTTTTAAATAATCAAATAGTTCGTGATAACGAACTGTAGTAAGGAGCGACCCAGCTTAATAGTAACCAAAACTCTAAAAAACAGGATTTTGATACCAACAGTTACATCAAAAGAATCGTATTTTAATGCTGATTTTAAATATATAAGTTTAATCAAGTTTAGTCTTACCCATCAAAAGTTGTGAGTCTGAGAAAATTTGCCTTATTTTAGAAAATAGGGGAAAACACCCGTTAAAAGTCATAGAATCTTAACGAAAGTAGTTAGAAAATCCGTGTCTCTGCCCGGCAGTTCTTTCTATCCATGTGTATATTTAAAAGTTTAACGCTAGTATTCATTTTCAGAATGGTATTCGCATGATTTTTTTGTAAATTTTGTAGAATGATTATTTTGTTTTAATCAGATATACCAGCCAGGTTCACATAGCTACGTAGTGGTTTCAAGTGGCGAAAATTTAGGGGGATTTTACCCCTTTTCCTGGGAAAAAGAGTCAGAATCTCGTATTTAAATTTCTGTTGTAATTGAAGTTCTGTTTTAAATTTAATATTCTGTCGTCTTTTTCGCTCTCCCCGGACTTGAATTAATAGGAAACGACCTTAGAGTTATATTTTTTTCAATTATGTATTATATTATTATTATAGCAGAAATGGTGTATTTACCCCCTTCTGACTCCATCTAGAGTGAAAGATGGAGTATAAGTGATGGAATTTTCCAAATTCTGGTGTCATTCCCGGTCTCCCTAGGCATGAATTAATAGGGAAAGACCTTTCAAGCCGCTAAATACTGCACAAATTAAGATTTTGATGTTTCATCCTTCTCTGAACGTGTTTGGGTGGAAATGGATGCTTTAGTGAAGGATTTTTCAAATTTCTAGTGTCTTTTTCAGTCTCCTTAGGCTTAAATTAATAGGGAAAGATCTTTCAAACCGCTAAATACTGCACAAATTAAGATTTTAATTTTCCTCCTACTCTGGCCTTGCTTGGGTGGAAATGGGGTGCTTTAGTAATGGGATTTTCCAATTTCTGGTGTCATTTTCAGTCTCTTCCGACTTGAGCTTTGTGAATGATCTCTCAATTCAGAAAATATTGCAAAATTTCAATTCGAGACTCTCTCCTTCTTTTTCTTGAAAAAATGGGGTATTTCTTCAAGATCGATTAATTTGTTCTTAACTGAATTTTTCGAAAATTTTATACCTTATTTTTTACTGGACTCTGTTAATTGAGGTCGATTTGTGACACAATGGAATCACTAATTCGTACCAAGATATGAAAATAAATCACGGGCTATAACTGTAGGTAGAATTAAGGATACACATAAAATTACAAATATATTTTTCTTCAAAATCAATTCATTTAATAGCATGTATTATTGTAGGTTCTAGATGCCGAAGCATTACCACGAAACCACTAGCATCGATCCTGGAGAAGGTTCAGATACAACAGAAGAGGATATTGTATACGATGGCTCGGAACTGCTAAATGGAAAACTCGGCCATCGGCATTTACATTCTCTTCCCAGGAGACGTCACCCAAGAATTTCTTGGTCCTCCAAGTTTCATAGATTGCTTCGTACGCTTGCTCTTTGCCTCGCATTTTTCGTTTTGGTGCGTTTTTGTCTTTATATTGCTCATTTTTCTATGCCTCCTCCTCTGCTGTGAATAATTTTGTGGGGCACTGTGTACCAATGAGTTACTCGGAGCAAAAAGATTATCGAAGAATTTAGAGATTCTTGATCTCTGTTTGATCTTTGTTCTAGAAATGTCATCTTGCTTAATATGAATAAATAGAGGGTAGATATTCTTTTCTCATTTTTAAACTTTTCCAATAATGGATGATAAACACAATGTTTAATATGTTCGCTGGTTGTTCAGCCTTCTAAGTTATCTGAGTTGACTGGCTGGATTTTTCCGTGTTGAATTAAAAGTGACCTGCTGATATGCAATTATTTAGTGATGACAATAAGGAATAGGGGTGCTTTTGCCCTCCTATCTCCCCCCCCCACACCCATCTAAATTTGAATACTTCATTTTTAAAGGGGGAGGGTTTTTTGCGGAAAGATGCTCTTTTTCGTATCTTCATAAAAAATGGTAAATTTGCCCGCTCCCCCCTAATCTTTCAAAAACACTTTTTTTTCTGATTTCAAATGAGAGCATCCCACAAAAGCTCTGGATGTTTCTACTTCTATTTAATAAAGAAAAACTAGTTGTTTTTTTTTCAACTGAAAATAAGAAGCAACATTAAAACTTAAAACTAACAGAAACTATTGTGTATATGAGGGTGGTTGCTCCTCCTCAACACCTTGCTCTGTAGGCGTTAGTTTTTTTTTTTAACAGCTTTCTATTGTTCTAATTAATCGAACCTTGTGTTTCAAGAGTCGTTTTTAAAGAATTGGGACGAAATTCAAACTTTACCACAATGAGCGATATGTTGAGGAGGAGTTTTGGTTTAATTTCCGATGGTTTTTTAAATAATGCCAGGAAATCTGGCTCTACCTCCACGGAAAAATCCCTCCTCCCCACGGCTATATTCTCTAGATAATTCAATCCTGGTGAAATTTTACCCCTAACAATTACGATTAATTCCTCCTCGCATAAATTGAGTCGGCAAAGGGAAAGCAAGGCATAAGAAGAATTTCGTAAAAAAAAAAATCTGGCAAATTCTCCCAGTGTAAATTTCCCTCAAAAATTCACCTTCTGAAAGCTTCCCTCGCATGGAAAATTCCCCCGTGAAAAAAATCCCCCTAGCAGAAAATTCCTCCCTCCCCCCCTCCCGAAAAATGTATTATTACTTCCAAATAAAAATACTATACGTAAACGATACTATACGTAAATTTTATAACTTAAAGACCTTCCCCAAGCGGCTGATGGGGGTCATGATATCTTCAAAGGTCGAGTTAATCGGCTTTTTGATTATGCTTAACAAAATGGCTAAATTTTGATCGGACGATTTTGAGAAAAAAAGGGGCGTGGGAGGGGCCTAGTGGCCCTCCATTCTTTTTGGTAAATTAAAAAGAACCCTAAATCTTTTGATTTCCGTTTTAATGAGCCCCTTATCGATGTTCTAGGACCATTTTATTGATACAGTCACCTCTGGGGGGAAAAAGAGACAATAAACACGCATCCGTGATCTTTCTTCTGGCAAAAAACAAAAAATTCTACATTTTTGCAGATAGGAGCTTGAAACCTCTACAGTAGGATTCTCTGATGCGCTGAATCTGATCGTAGGATTGAGATTCTACGACTTTTAGGGGGTGTTTCCCCCTTTTTTAAATCAGGCAAATTTTCTTTGGCTTGTAGCCTTTAGTGCGTAAGACTAACCTTAATGAAACTCTTATAATGAAATATATTTTAAATCAACATAACCAGCCCTTTTTATATATCTATTGGTGTCGAAATTTCGTTTTTTAGTTTCGGTTACTATTGAGCCAGGTTGCTTCTTACTTACAGTTGGTTACCACGAACTGTTTCATTTGTGTTAACTTCCAAGAGTAAAAAGGGAATGAGAATACAGAATAAAGCAAAAAGCCATGAAAAAAGAAAGGAACGTTGAAAGAAACCTGGTGAAATGTAAAAAAAAATAGAAATCACAGTAAAAAAAAAAGCTCTTTGAGTTTTATAGAAGGAAGAAGTAACGCCAGAAGTAAACTCAAATATTCGATTGAAGCAGTGAAGAAATAACAACTTGGTGGGGTAATTCTATTTTATAAAATTACTCTCCTTGTAGAAGTTTTTTATTTATTTTTTTTTGGGGGGGGGGGGGGGTATTATGTTTCTGTTACAATTATAAATGGACCTAGTGTTCTATAATTTTTTTTTTTTGTAATCATGGAGTGTCTTTTATGGCTCTAGGCCAATTCCCCGTGGAAAATTCCACCTTCAGAAATTCTTCCGGGAAATCCCCTTGCGGTTGATTTCCTCCTCCCAATTCAATATTCCTCCCCGATGTAAAATTGGGTGTGTTTTTTGAAAACTTTCTATACTTGCTTTGCTTGGTCTACACTTCGAGTTAGACTCCCGTAATCTAAACAAAATTCATATATAAAATTCCTATAAAAAATACATATAACATATATATATATATATATATATATATATATATATATATATATATATATATATAATCTGTACATAAAATTATATATAGAAAAAATGTCCCTTAATGGTACTTTAGACGGGAAATCATCTGACGTGTGGTCTAGTAGACGCGATTATGATCTTATGGGTTGAACCTGTGTCATGTATTACAAGTGTTGGTACCAGACCAAGTCCCTGGGAAGTAATTACTCATACATCTTAGTCCCGGTCTGTATCTCTGTGCAATGCCATCACAGAGTAGCCCTTCTACAGTTGTCACTAATTAAAATATCCAGAAGATCGTTAAGAATTGTAATGAAAAAAAAGGCCCCGAAATTGCTATTTTAGGAGGAGAGCCGTAAAGTTGAAGCACTGTCTGGGACCGATATCTATAATATATTATTTAATTCACCCCTTGCGATTGAGAACGCATCCACTTGGTACAACGCATCCACTGAAGCATTTCTATGGGTTTATTTAGTTTGATTTCTGGAACTTTGAGTCAAACTCTGATTCAGAACCAAGAAAATTTAAAATGAAACAATTTCTTTGTTTTAAATAAAAAGGAATTTATTTTCTTTAAGCTTTATCCTAAACTGCTATTATAACTTAACCCTCCAGCCCCCAAAAACACGAAAAAGAAGGAATTAAAATGTAAGAATAACAGGATATTCTACACCATTTATTTTACCTGTATTCTGAAATATAGTTAGAATATTCCAGAGTCCCTTGCTTTCCTCATGCTTTTCAAATGGTTTCTCTTTGACAGCTCAATTTTACATATGGGCAGGATCGTATCCAGAATTTTTTTCTTTTTGGGAGGGGGGTTGCAAAAGGATTTTTTAGAGGGGGGGGTACAAAAAAGAAACGTTAAAAAATGCGTCAAAAATTGTCTGTATTCATTTTTGCTGCGTCTTTACGAGTTGGACAAACATTACAGGGAGGGGAGATATTATGTTTCTGTTATAATTATAAATGGACCTAGCGTTCCGTAATTATTTATTGCAATCATGTAGTGTCTTTTAGGGTTTTCCCAAACATTTCAGGGGGGTTCAAGCTAATCCTCTCCTGGATACGACCTTGCATGTGAGAAAAGTTTTCCGAAAGGTATTTGTCTGTGGGGGGAATTGTTCGCGGGGGGAATTAGCCAGACATGCAGATATTGCACAGACCTGCCCTTCAAATATTAACCAAACTTTGATTTATTGAGATATGCTTTTTAAGAATATAATGGTAATTGAGAATTTATTAGCCTTGTTGCATAATCGAAAATGTATAACTCACTTACATTTTATATTAAGCTACTAAGGATAAACCCTAAGTTAAGTAGTGAAGGTAGATTGTCCTTTCTTCTTTTTTTCATCTTTGGACCTAAAAGTGCGCGCAACTGGTAAAATGGTCAACTTTGGCATTTTAATTTTCTTATAATAAAATTTATTCTTTTGTCTTCTGCTTAATCTAAAGCAAAGGAGAAAAAAAAATGAATACAACTGACATTTTCTGTATCTTAATTTTTAACATTTATGAACTTTGTTAATTAGTGTCAGTAGCTCACGCAGTCAACACATACGAGATTCCATATCTGAGATATGGACAAGGTGAACATACCTCTCGATTTCTTTTTGTATGCTCTTTTCAAATATAATGACTAATTCACTCCTAAATGCAACCCCCCTCTCCATCTGATTGTTTCACATATGGCCTTAATAATGTGTATTTTAGTTACTTCAATATTAGTTAGCTTCTATTGTAAAATCGGTTATTTTATCAGTCTCCAATTTATCTTCGTGTGTCATTGAGTTCGTAATTTATAAAAATATTATTTTAAATGATTTTAAAGTATGGAAAATAACGGAAAGAAAAATGATAATCTCATTAGTAGAAATATCTTATTTAAACCCAACGAAAAGAAAATTTGGTCAAAAGTGAATGTTTTATGGGATATTTATTATATTTGTTATATCTTTTTCTTTATAACTATTCAATATAGACAGTGCCATATCCAAGGACAGGACACACCCAGTTTGGCCCTCTCCCCTCTCCCATCAAAAAATTGTCGGACTCGTGCAAAAGGGACAAAAATAGATTTAAAATTTTTTTTTTATGTCTTGCAAAGTTTTTGTGTCCTCCCCCCATGAAAAAAAATGCCCGACAGTATATTCTCTTTGAGCTATACCCCACTGAATAGAATTAGTGACCAAGTGGAGTCAATTCACAAAAAATTAGGGGGAGGGGAGGGGTAGAAGGTATTTTCCAAAATATAGGGGTGACAATTTTGTTGTCATTTTTGTATGAAAATATAAAAACAAATCTATTTTTTAATGGTTACACTTCCAAAAAAGGCATTTTCAAAATCTAGGGAAGCGGATGATAGACTATCTACCAACAAGTGAAAACGACATCATTTTTATACAATCCTGAAAAATGATTATGCCTAAAATCAATGCTTATTTGTGTCTAACTCAGACTATCTGGTTTGTCATTGGCCAATTGAAGACAAAGCCAAGACAGATAGTTTGAGTGGGAGGCAAAGCTGGCATAAGCCTTTGGCAGAATTGTATAAAAATGATGTCAGTTTCATTTGTTGATGCATAGTCTATCATCCATCCTAGGGCAGAACTAAGGTAGATAGCTATAGAACTAAGGGATGGTCGAAATTTTTGATTTGGCTCATGACGAAGAACGTGACGAACATGACAGTAAAGTTGAAAATAGTGTAATCTTGAAAACTTCAAATCTTCCTAGCTTGGAAATTGTAAGATAATCTTAAGTAGCATCGTCAAAATAGCTGGAGTTAGAGAAATGACAATACGCAATGTCGATGTCAGAAAGCTCACTATCACGTTTTATCGACTTTGTTAGGCAAACTTAGATGGCTCTGGTTGTTTTTTTTTTTCAGAAGGGAACTTGGGTTTCCTTTCTCATACGTTTCCCACGTTATTTGATTCGAACTTCCTCCAATTGCTGGATTGTTGTGATTGCTTGTTTGTGAAGGTCCAAGTAGTCTCATAAGATAGTTTTCTAAAATGGTGTTTTGAAACATGTGCATAATCTGTCTGGATGGGGTTTATATTCTCTGATGCTGCTTATCAGTTATCTTGTTTAGATTCTAGGGTTTTACAATTATTTGGAAGTGAGGGGGAACCCATCATTTCTCGGTGAAAAGAAACATAGTTTTTTATCTTTCGCATAACAACTTTATTTATTTTATTCGCTGTAGAAAATAGAACCATTGGGCGTCTGGGTAATTGTGACGTCATTGGTATGTGAAGAGGTTTTTTGTTTGGTAATTGTGACGTGATTGGTATGATATAAGTGTTTCGTCTGGTAATCGTGGCAATTATGTCTGGGTAGTTTTGACGATATTGGTATATAGGGGATTTTTCGTCTGGTAATTGTGGTAATAGCGTCTGGGTAGTTGTGACGTCATTGGTATGAAAGAAGTCTTTCCAAAATTTTTAATGTCCTAAGCGAATTTTTCCAAATTTGTAACCTATCTAGGTGGTTTTAGATTTTGTTTTTTCACTGGAAAATGAACAATTATTTTATTATGAACAATCTTATTCAACTCTGATATATAAACTATTATTGTAATTTGTATACTGCAATGTGTTTAATACAAAGCAATCAACCAGTTTAATGCGATATAATTAATAATCTGATATTGACTTCACAGCTATCAAACGGACATATCTTTCTCTAAAAGTTTGGAGTCAGTGAACTTATCACCATACAAAATGTGTTTTGAAATTCCTCCTGCCTATGCTCAAGGCTTTCAACCTCCAGGGGTCCTTAATTTCAGTCAACAGATGATTTATGAAAAATATTCAGGAGGCTCGGAGGGTTAAAAAAATTTTACCAAAGTCAATGCCCATCTAGACTCTTTTTTTCATATCGGACAATGGCTACATGCCAATTTTTAGAAGCAAGTATAAGGCCCTTTTCGAGACAAATTAAAAGATAGATTTAGAATTATTGCTCATTTGACAAAATAGATAGATATGCTGGAGGGACTTTTCATATAGACGGCAAATTCTAAACAAAAATGAAGGGATTTATCATTGTGAAGTGTAATTTATTCAGAGTGAATTCATTTAAATGCTTATTGTGTGAGGCTGTGGTTTATTGAGACACATCCCTTATGCTTAGTGTGGTTATTATTTTTTTCAGTTTTCTGCTCTTCTTTTAGGGTCTTTGTATAGCGGTTCCTGGTCCCACTTTATTAGATCTTCAAATGCAAGTAGATGTCTCTGTTACGCAAATTACGTCTATATTTGCTGCAAGATCCACAGGATACCTTTTGGGATCTATATTTGGTAAATTCTAATTTTTTCGACTTTTTTTCTTTTTTTGCTTTCATATATTTTATCCATATTGATATCTTTATTTTAAGTTGAATCATTTAATTTTTTTTCCGTTTTTAGCTTTCGCTCATCCTGGCTGAGTGGATTGGTGCGCTGGCTTCAGGATCTTTTGTCTGAGAGGGTGAGGGTTCGAATCCTAGTGTACCCAATTATTTAGTTTGGGACTGGGGTCAGCAGCGTGACTCTGTAAGCTCAGCCAGAGTTGACCCAGCTCTAAATGGGTACCTGGAGAAATCTGGGGAAGGTAAACAGGAAGGTTTTGCGAAAGCACAGGATGGTTGGCCCCCAACCTCCCATTGCACTTCCTGGCTGAAGGGCCAAGAAACGGAGATCAGCACCGCCGGTAGGGACTGTAAGGTATAATGCCGTATTCTTTACCTTTTACCTTACTCATCCCTTCATAGTAAATTCTGTTCATCTTCAGTTTGGCATGTTATTTGGCTTTATCTCAGCCCGTTTTAGTCTTTAATGCCACTCTTAATTTTTCTCTGAAATACTTATTTGGAAAGCTTTTGCTTAAATTCATTTAAAAAATTGATGAAAGTCTTTGGGTCCCAAAATTATATGCTGTTAATCTTTTTGGTGTTAATAAGACATAATAAGCTTTGTTTGAAATGAGTCATTTGTATAGAACTGGAAACTATATACCAATCTATTCAAAAAGCAAATATTTCTTTAGCTGTAATTTATGTTAAATATTTGCTTACAAAAAACCGTAACAAACGTTTTTACTTCAAAAAATTTATCATGATTTTTTTAATATATGAAAAAAATTATTTCTTAGCTTTGGACCTTGACCCTAGGGGTAAACATAATTTTTGTATATTTTAATCTTTCTCATTGTAATAACTGTTTTGACTTTCATGTTCCTATATATATATTTTTTTTTTACATTCGGGGTCTGCACCCACAAGGCAAAGAGCAGCCCTCCGATACTGTCCGATTGCTTATAATTCTAGACCAATAATTTTTGTTTGAGCCCTCTTTCAATATTTTATTACCGTCAGTTCGGTACGAATAGCCCTAATGATTGCTGTTTTACAGATAATGAGGGCATGCGTTGTCGGTGCTTTGGGATAAATTGTACCTTTTTTCTGACTAAAATTATACAACGTATGAATGTTTGTGGTACAATCAATGAATTTTACGCCACTTTCAATTTCAGCTTTTTTCGTGTCGTGTTTGCGCTCCTTAAAAAGCTCCCTTTGTTTGCTTACATCCCTAAGATTTAGTGGGAGACTTCCGAAAATTTTGAAATCCAAAAAGAAGCAAACAAATTTATGTGAATCCCTTCACCAAAAAATATGGAATTTTGTGAGGTTAAAATTAAATTTGTGCGTTCTTAGGTACCCACTATATAATGACGTAATTTTCGTTAAGACTTAATAGACATGCGTGTCTCTTTTTTCTAAAATAATGCAAACTTACAGTCATAAATTTTGACGGGTGAATTGAAATTTATAAAATTGCATATTTAGGTTCACTCTGAAAAACATACTCTTTTTATGCATATGTTTCTCCTCATCTAATACTCATAACCATGAATTGTTTTAAAAGCCTTTTAGTTTTTAGATTTCAATTTTTTTTCGTACCCTGTTTAACACCATTTTAATATTTTTCGTTTTCTGCTTCGTTTTAGGTGGTGTTCTGTTTGACAGGTTCGATCAGCGACTTCTGCTGTTCACAAGCTTAACTTGGACAGCCATAGCAGTCGGTGCCACTCCATGGTGCAAGAACTTTGGGGCCTTAATGACTGCCATGTCGTTAATGGGAGCTGGAATGGGCTTCTTAGATACAGGTAGTAAAATAATACAAGTCTATTTCTGCGAAACATTTTACGAATAATTCTTTGTGGAAGTCAGAGTCATACTTATATCTATATATATAAAAATAAGTTATTTGTTTGTGTGTCTGTCTGTCTGTCCGCATATGACGTCTGAATTATTTCATCATATACCAATTTAAAAACGAATGTATTCAAGCCGAAGTAGCTGAGTTGGTAAAGCGTTATGTTCCAGCTTTTAGGTCCGAGAGGTTCCAGGTTCGAACCTTGGCTTTAGCATTAATACAAAAGAAGGAAAAAAACTAAAAAATATAAAAACTACAAAAAATAACTAAAAAGAAAATACTAAAAAAACTAAAAAAGCTAAAAAACTAAAAAAACTAAAAAAAGGTAAAAAACTAAAAACTAAAAAAGAAAAAAAAAACTAAAAAATAACTAAAAAAAAGGTAAAAACTACAAAAAAAAAGCTAAAAAGAAAAAAAAACTAAAAACTAATAAAAAAAACTAAAAAAAGACTAAAAAAAACTAAAAACTGAAAAAGAAAAAAAACTAAAAAAAGGAAAAAAACTGAAAAATAAAGGAGAAAAAGAAAACTAAAAAAAAATAAAAATAAAAAAAACTAAAAAAGGTAAAAACTACAAAAAAAACTAAAAAGAAAAAAGAAAAAAACTAAAAAAGATAAAAACCAAAAAAAAAAACTAAAAAGAAAAAAGGAAACAAACAAAAACCGGACACTCAAAGAGAAATTACAGACTGGGACACCGGGACACAAATGACGACTGGGACGTGTGTGTCGACTGACGTCATGTTTGTCGACTGACGTCATTATAAGGATTGAGCTGTACAGTGAAGAATGTTGTATATTCGCAAGTTTTACGTAGTATATATATATATATATATATATATATATATATATATATATATATATATATATATATATATATATATATATATATATATATATCTATATTCACAGGTGGGACACAGGGACACAACTACAATGGCGCGTAACGACTTACGCGTGCGGGAGCGCTTGGAGGGGGGGCGAAGCGCCCCCACCAAATAGGTGTTGGGGTGGCGCGAAGTGCCACCCCAACAGCTAGTGTTTGAATAGATTTGAGTAAGACCAAACAAAACCTCTTATGTAGAGACTCTAAATGCAATAGAAAAGACGACACGAGCCAGGTTTCCTGTGGACACTACTACAATAAACAAAACATTAAAGGATTTCACGTAAAGAAAAAGTTCATGGAGATGGCTTAACGTAGTGTGATTGGGTTTTTACCAATTTAAGGTCGGTCAAAATCAAAGGGTTAAGGTCAAATACGTCTAAGATCAAAGGTTAATATGAATGATACAGAAGTACCTTAATGAAAAAGTTCAGATACTGCAAATAGTTAAGCGGTTTTATCAAGGTTGTACTCATGATTGATTATTATTATTATTGATATTTATAGATTAAGTCCAATGGAGTTAACTCCCCCTCCCCTATCCATACACCTTTAACGATTAAACGGGTTTTACGACATAAATGCCAATAAATTACCCAAATAAAAAGGGCGAGTATAAGCAATTCAATATCAGTAAGAGCTAGAAGATTCCTATCTCTATCAGTCCTTGTTTTTGCTTCTAGAGAAGTCATCATAATCGTAGATTTGTCTATCAATTAACTTTAGAATAGATTAACTATGGAATTTTACTTATAGAATTTAACTATAGAATTAATTAACTATTGATTTGTAATCAAAAGCTACATAATAGAAACCCATAAAAGCTTAGAGTTAAATTTGATGTGCTGAAGTAGATGTAGAGGGTAGTTTAAATAAATTTATCAAATTACAAATAAAGCAAGTTAGAGCAAGTTTGCCAAGAAATATATTTGGCTTTTTTAATATCCTGTTAAAAGAACTACATAACGACAAAGAACTACATAAATGATGTATTATTTTTTAATTTGAAATAAGCGATCGAAACTTTTTTTTTGATTATTTATCACTCGGGTTCTAACTGGTGCGGGTTTGTCATCCTAGTCTAATATCAGCTAGTCTAATATCAAGTGTCAGTATGATTATTTATTTTAATCAAAGAACTGACTAACTGCAGAAAATGAAATGTTAATTTTGTATACCAATTGATAGTTAAAGCCAGTTCAGACGCATGGGGAAACGCTCAAAAACCGATCTATATCATGGTAAAACCGATCGTGTTTGCCCATAGTACTGATCGGTTTTGGGGTTTGGAATTTCCTCTAGTTTCCCTATGGTACCGATCGGTTTTTCTTTTGTCCTCCAGCAAAATGAGCAAGTTTATTTAAAAATGGAAAGCATGTCAAATGTTAAGCACGCTAGAGTTCGAGATTTGATGGTTCTTATCCAGAACCATCTGTTTTTACCAACACAAGTAATGATTTGCATAAAACTAATATGAAAGAGGAAGATATTTGGCAAGAAATATGTTTGGCTTAGAGACTTGGCGCGTGAAAGTACATGTTATCTGTGCTTCTTGGGAAATTTTTTTACTTATCGTTTGAACACTTTTCCTCTCGCTCCGATCGGTTTTTCTTCAAGGTCAATAAATTGAAAAGATTCATTAACAAATTAACCTAAAATTAATGTAATTCAAGAATCAAGTAATTGTTTATACGGAATATATCAGAATTTTAAATATGTAAATGGTTGATACATTCAAAAACACTGGCAAATACCTGAAACAAACTTGCATCAGACATTAAATATTTGTCAAAATAATATAATTAAAATACCGAGTAAAATAAGGGACAAATGATTTGCAATATCTCTCGGTACTAGAGGCTGGGTAAGTCATTAACTGTGGACAATTATTTATTATTTTTCGGAGCCTAGTAACTGGTCCATCTGCAGAGTGGTTCTCAAGGTCAGTTAGTATACCACGATGAGCTGGGGACTTCAAGAAATTTAGTGCATCATCTTACGTTGAGTAGTTATGTCCAAGTTTAATCTACACAGCTCTTTTTTGTATTATCTCAAGTTTATCTGATTGATCTCTTGTCAAAACTAGATGCCAAGCTGGATTTGCCTACTCAAGATAAGGTCTAACGGTGCTGCAGTATGCAGACTTTAAAACATCTGTTGGCATACCAAATCTCTTCTGGTTGGAAAATAAATGAAAAAGTGAGGCGTCTTTTTTAGTTCGATAGTCAACATGCGAGTTCCATCTTAAATCTTTGCCCAAAAGTATTCCAAGTATTTTAATAGTTTTCTTTGTCAGCAGTAGGGGAATAAGAGAAGAGTGGCTTTTGACCTTAATGAAGGAAAAAGTCATATAAGAGCTCTTAGTTTCACTGACCGTCAATTATTCGTTTCCAAATTCAGCTTTTAGGTCAGTAAAAATTCTTGTTAAGTCAAACTGTTCTGTAGTCGGAGGGCTTAGTTACAATGATAAAGCAGTCAAATCATCAGCAGATTTAAAACGCTCTCGAACTGTTGTTAAAATACAATTAAAAAAAAATAGAAAAGAAAGTGTAAAGTCCATTGTAGCTAACCGCAAAAAGTATCTAAAAATCCAGATGGCTCATGATCAGGGAGCTGGACGCAGTCAGATCTTTAAAAAGAAAACTAGCAAGCATGCGTGCAACAAATAGACGGGCACCCATAATCTGATTATGGTTCAATATTTACTTCATTATGGTTGAGACTATGAAAAAACTTAACTATATCAACAAATAATGCATCAACATAAGCCCCATTTTTTCTAAATGTTTAAGGATGGTATCCAACAATACAAACAAATAATGAACAGTTCTATGTCTGGTTCTAAGTCCAAATTGAAAGAGCTGGTGTTTTTGAAATTAGTCTCATTTCAGCAATATCCTTAGGGGCCTAACATTTGGAGATCGGGGTAACATATGCCTGTTTAAAAATACTAAGGAAAATGCCATCAATAAAACATTGGTTAGAATTTGCCGTTTAAAGGAAAAGATAAAAGATTAGCACACTCAATAATCAATTTAATTGGTATTTCACTTAGGTGACTAGATTTACGAGGATCAAGTGCCTTCAACTTCTTAACAACTGAACTAATCTCTAGAAAAAGTATATTTAAAACTGAGTCATTAAGTGTTAGTATTGTTAGTCGCGAATGAATTTTACGAGTCAATGCAAAAGCTCATTAATCTCATAAGGTTGCAGGAGATTAATGCAACCTCATAAGGTTGCATTAATCTCATAAGGTTGCAATTTACCATTATTATCTGTAACTTCAACTTTGGTCACTTTTTTACCGATAACATTCTGAACAGTATCATGGAACTTCCTTGGGTTGGATTGATATATTTTGCTGATTATTTATGAACCATGCTGCTTACGTGAATATCTTATTTTTTACACGGTTGAATTTCTCAACCTTTTGAAATCTTCCTCGTGTCCATTTAAATGCAATTCATTCTTCAATTTTATCAGATCCCAAATATACCGAGCAATCTATGGTTTTTCATTAGATTCACATAATTTTTGTGGGAAAATTTCAGGGTATTTTTCGAACAATTCCCTACAAAATTAACGTGCCATTTTGTCACCATCAGATAATGAGAGGATATCACGCCAGTTAAGATTTTTGAGCCATTTCTGAGTTCCTGCCTTTCGGCAGGAACTCAGACTGGGTGTCAGACCGTCGTTTCTTCGGTCGGCACTGAGATCGCTTCCAACCGGCTTTTGTAGGGTCGAAGTCAAGGATCGTCTTTGCGGGTAAATGCAGAAGCATTCGAATTAGGTATTCAAACCATCGTTATTTACGCTCAGCTGCTAGGGTCAAAAACCGAGACTGTTGGGTGATCTGCACCAGCTTCTTGTTACTCACGAAGTCAAACCACTGCCGACTTTTAATCCTTCTCATGCTCTTCTACTGGAATACATTGATGGCCTTTAGGGTTGTGTCCGCTGCATGCCATTTCTCAGCTCAAGCATTACAGGACCGACGAGGGGGTTGAAAATTTACAGTTTAGTGTTAATGACTGATACGTGATAGAGGGGCGATTATTAACATGCATTTCCCCCAATCAGTAATCTTTAAACATGCTAAAGAAGAAAATTATCTATTAGTCCATGAATTGCCTATACCAGTATCAAAAGCTGATGAGTCTCGTAGGCTGAAAAAGCTACTGTGTATGTGACTGAAATGTTCCAGGGATTATTATGTTGTGGTTCATTGTCTAATAAACGGATTTTCCCTATTGAACTGTTATTTGTAACTTGCACCAAACGCGTTGTTAGTAGATACAAGGGAGCGGGGGATCAATAGCATAAGTACAACTAGCAATGGGGGGGGGGGGTTTGGAATTCATAGTTCTAAGAATTGAGTTGCATCTTTTAGTATAGTATGTAATCTTTTAGAATAGTATGCATCTATAGTATGTAAAATAGTTAACTAAGATCAATTGAACCACGTCTTTGGCTATATTTATGCTCCACGAAACTCAATTTTATAATTATTAGTTATCGCCTATTGAATTTTTTTTCTTTTTAGGAGGTAATGTGATGTGTATCGATCTATGGGGAAAAGATAGTGGACCGTATATGCAGGCTCTACATTTCAGCTTTGGTGCTGGTGCATTTGTGGCTCCCTTGTTGGCGGAGCCATTTTTATCGCCCATAATTGATGAAAACGATGGGGGACTCGCAATTTCTCCTGAAAATTCTCTAGAATTCTCCACTCACACTTGGAGGGACAAACGTTCGATAAATTTGAACAAATCTGACCCAAACATTCATTTTCCTTTATTAGTTAATGACACTGCTGATATTATTGATGATAGTTCGAGTAATAGCAGTCTCATTCCTAGCGCATTAAACTTAAATGACTCAGAAATGACACCAAATGGAACGGGCTATCAGAACGTTGTCATTGCAAAGAATGATTCGTCATTCACAAACCGACGTGAAAACGATTCCTCAGTTCAGAGTGGTGAGTCATTGTCTGCAGCCATTTTTGATAGTGTAGCATTAACTCCTAGTTTAGCTTCTGATTCTATCAGTTCAACGGAATTCTTACAAAATGCGGAGCGCAATATCAGCAATCAAATAAGTACAGACTCTTCAGTAATTGTTAATCTTTCTGATAATGATTATGCATCTCTTAAGCCGTTTGAAAATGTCTCGGATATAATTACAGCACCCAATGTTCCACAGACTGCTATGCTTCCTTTAGAGCAAACTACAAAACGAATCCCTAAACCAAAGCCACAGGTCAATGATGGTGAGAACCTTGACAACAGTGTCAATTGGGAAAAAATTAAGCTGTTTGAAAATGTCTCGAATATAATTACAGCACCCAATGTTCCACAGACTGCTATGCTTCCTTTAGAGCAAACTACAAAACGAATCCCTAAACCAAAGCCACAGGTCAATGATGGTGAGAACCTTGACAACAGTGTCAATTGGGAAAAAATTAAGCTGTTTGAAAATGTCTCGGATATAATTACAGCATCCAATGTTCCACAGACTGCTATGCTTCCTTTAGAGCAAACTACAAAACGAATCCCTAAACCAAAGCCACAGGTCAATGATGGTGAGAACCTTGACAACAGTGTCAATTGGGAAAAAATTAAGCTTCCGAACCCAACTCCAGGAACGCTTCCTGTCACTACTACCCAAACGCCAGTAAATTCAACTGATCTAAATAACACGACGGTACAACCTAGTGTTGACAACCAAAAAATAAGTACGAATACATCAGTAGGTAATATGAGTATAACTGCAGAGGTAAGAACCCAACAACCAAGTATATTGTCGGTACAACCAAATATGAATACGATACTAGTTAATAAGAATATTACTCCAGAGACAAGTACTGGTATCACAAATTCACCGTATTCAACAATAGACGTAAATGACACATTACTTGATGAAACTAGAACTGTTTTAGACCCAACTGTGCAATCTAGCGTTGACATGAGTAGTAAGGGCATGGGCGAAGAACCAAGTGTTACGAATTACTATTCGAAAGTAGATTCTAATAACTTTATAAACGAAGTAGACCCCAGAGGATTGGATCAAAGTGACATATTATTGACAAAGTCGATACAACATTTTGACTTCAGTAACATGACAACTAATGTAATACCAGAATCGACTGTTAATGATAGTTTAATAGCTAAAAGTATTCCACAAGCTGACAATAGCAACATTGAACTAACTAATGATTCAATAGCGATAGGTAAGGTTTCGAGCGCGGCCGATTCTGAGAAGTTAAACCCTACCAATGAAATGGTCAGTGGGTCTAAAACCACTGAATCATCAATTATCATGTCTACCGCCAGTTCTGTTGTTTTTCAATACTCTTTTACTGTCAAAACAGATGAGAATATAACTTCTACTAATATGCCTGAAATGTATAATCCGAACACTGAGAACATCGTTTCCCCAGACGCAAGTAAAGGTGATCTTCCGGTGCTTTCTTCCTCTTCTTCGCGTCAGTTTATTACAAATGCTTATGGCGACTCTGAGTCTGTATTTAAAGTTTTTTCTTCAACTGTGTACACACCTAAGAGTCAAGCTGGCTCTTTTTGGTCAGGCAGTGTTGCCAAAGAGGAAAATTTAACAACAACGAAAACGGCCGAAAATTCTGTCTCTGTGACAATCTCAAGTGAAGCAGTAAGCAAATCGGTTGAAGACAAAATCGTCACGAGTAGATATGGTGATAGTCAAGGTGAGAGTGAACAGCATCACATAGATGGCAGACTAAGGATTAAAGATGAATCTAATATCGAAATGTCTACTCCACATTCGTCAACAGCAAAACCAAAAGTCCATTATTCTAAACCACAGAATACTTTTAGCAGTGGTAATGACGACAACACCTACCCAAATGACGGATTTTCAGAGACCATTGAAAAATATGGTGTCACTAAAATTCATATTGCTTACATCATAATAGCAGCTTTGACATTTCATGTAGGTTTGATATTTTTATGTTTCTTATGCAAAAAGAAAGGTAAGCAAGTCAGACCAGTTGTGATGGATAAGCCAGCGCAGGTTGAGGGGAAAGTTCGTGTTTTTATACTAGTATCACTTCTATCATTATTTTTTCTGCTCTATGTGGGAATGGAGGTTGCCTACGGACAGCTGGTCATGACATTTTCTGTTCGTAGCGAATTGGGTTTAAGCAAATCGCAGGGCTCTTATATCACAGCCGTGTTTTGGGGTAGTTTTGCTGCATTTCGATTTATTAGCATTTTTTTAGCTCGATTCTTACAACCTTCAAATCTACTATTTATCGATTTTATTTTAACTAGCACCGGCTCTGTTATTTTATCAATTGGCGCTTCGTCCAGTGAGACTTGTTTGCGGATTGGAACTGCTCTTGTGGGCTCTGGAATGGCCAATGTATTTCCATCAGGATTCTTATGGGCTGAACAACATCTCAGTGTCTCCAATAAAATGGCATCTGTTTTTGTTGTAGGTGCCGCTGCTGGGGAAATGATATGCCCTCTGATTGGGGGAATGTTAGTAGAGTATGAACCAATGACACTCATGTATGAACTCTTAGTAACTAATTGTCTATGTATTATTACATTCTTCTTTGCGCTTTTTATAGCTAATATAGCTAGAAAAAATAATCGCTCTGCATTATTAGAGTACCAATTGGCTAATGAATATGATGAAGATGAGATGGTTAACTTTCCCAGTGGAAGAAATCATGGTCGTCTTTTAGTCCGTTGAGTAGTAGTTAATAAAAATCTAAGAACGTAATATGATTTAGACATTATTTTACATTATATATAAAATTATATAATTTAACTTTATACAACTGAAAAAATATATAAAGATTTTATTTGATTGGGAAATGTCTGTAACTCTTGAGATAGCCTGTTTATAGGAAAAATTTCAATTTATACACCAAATGTTGGTGTATGTTTCTGTGAATGATTTAAACCTACAGCTCGTTACCCTGCACTGGCATTTCATGAGTGTTTCCTGAGTTGCATTAAGTCTACCCTGTTTCATGACTGACAAATCGAGTTAAAACTTCGGGACTAATTTTGTTGAGGAGAAGGGGGGGGCAAGGTGACTTTGAGTCTTGAGTTGGGTTTTGGTTGAGCAGAGTTTTCCACGAGTTTCATTAAGTCTACCCTGTTTTGTTTCATGATGAGGGATCGAGTGGGAACTTCGGGACTAATTTTGTTGAGGAGGAAGAGGGGGGCAAGGTGACTTCGAGTCTTGAGTTGGGTTTTGGTTGAGCAGAGTTTTCCAGAGTTTCATTAAGTCTACCCTGTTTTGTTTCATGATGAGGGATCGAGTTGAAACTTTGGGATAGTTTTGTGGAGGAGAAAGGGGGGACAAGGTGACTTCAAGTCTTGATTTGGGTTTTGGTTGAGTCTACCCTAAGTCTACCCTGTTTTGTTTCATGACTGAGGGTTCGAGTGGGAACTTCGGGACTAATTTTGTTGAGGAGGAAGGGGGGGGCAAGGTGACTTCGAGTCTTGAGTTGGGTTTTGGTTGAGCAGAGTTTTCCAGAGTTTCATTAAGTCTACCCTGTTTTGTTTCATGATGAGGGATCGAGTTGAAACTTTGGGGTAGTTTTGTGGAAGAGAAAGGGGGGACAAGGTGACTTCAAATCTTGAGTTGGGTTTTGGTTGAGTCTACCCCAAGTCTACCCTGTTTTGTTTCATGACTGAGGGATCGAGTGGGAACTTTGGGACTAATTTTGTTGAGGAGAAAAGGGGGGGGCAAAGTGAATTTGAGTCTTGAGTTGGGTTTTGGTTGAGCTTTTTCTGCAGATCGTCTTACTAAAATAGTAAATAAAACTTTTCAAGAAAAACTTAATTTTTCTAATTTATCATAATTCTAATTGTTTAAGAGAGTAGTCAGGCTTTTATCTGGGAGGTTAGCTCAGAGACGTTCACAAGGGGGGGGGGGGGATGGAGTCGGGTTCATCTGAAATCTGACCTATTCATATACTTCCAGGTATTTCCTATCCAAATTGTAATATAGAGGTTCGTTTATCAATGCCCCCCCAATTCCCGAGCAAATTTTATCATTGACTGGTTAATTATATTGGTAATAAATAGCAAACAGCAAATGTTTGGTATTTCAAAATCTAAGGGAAGGGGGTAAATTCCTGATTTCTTCAGTGAATATACCAAAAAAGGGGTATTTTTCAAAATTTAGGAAACCAGTGTATTTGTATGCATTAATGCAGAGGCGTAGCTAGGGTTTTCAGTGGCCAGGGACAATATGCAACCCCCCCTCCCCACACCATCACAGCCAAGATAGAAATAGATCATAGTTTTTACAGAAAATAGTAGATAAAATGAATTACTTTCTCAAACTATGTACCAATGATCATCCTTAATTTTATTGCAATAACCATTTATAATTCAATAATTACATTAAAATCATTAAATATGCAGAACTTATATTGAAAATTTAAACTTCATTATACGAAAAGTACTTTAATTATATTGAATTTTGGTACACCGTTAAACACGGTAAAAAATCATCAATTTTTTCTGTTATGTTGCAAAAATATTTCTCGGGCTAAATATTTCTCGGGTAAAGGTACAAATTCAGTCCAACGGGATTATCAAAATATCTAATAGCTATTATGATTAATTAATGGTTAATGGCTATTGAAAGAGCCATTAGTTAATTAGCATGAAGATCAAAATTATCAACTCTCCTACCATAATTAATGAATAGGTCTAACCATTTTTCTAGCTGACGAAGCTAAGAATAACGGTCCCTCCTATTTTCCCGTTTCTAGTTGCATGTTTTTTGCTCCTGTTTTCTAGCGTAATACATCGTTTTGCCCATAAATCTGTTTAATAGTATAGTTGCTGAAAACTGATAATTAATTCTAATTTATATTGTTTATACGTTTCATGGCATTTTTGCTTTGACTATTGTCGCTAGAAGAAATAACCCGTCTAGACTAGTCTAAAGCGTAAACTGGGCCCTGAGGAGAAATATCTATTTAACTTCTTCCTCCTCTTTTTATATCAGTTTGGTAGCAATAGAGATAAATAGTACAGTCGTTGCAAGGGAGGCTGGAAGTTAAGAATTGCACACATAAATCTCCTTCTCCTCTGCTGAAGTTATATTGGAACCTATAAGTTCAGATTGGAGTCTATATTTCCCATTCAGTGAAAAATTGTTATGAAAATATATTCTGAAATAACGATCCTACGATTATAAATAAAATAATGTGAAATAAAACTTCTAACATTCATGCACTCAAAAAAGTAACACTGTCCTTTTTGAAGCGTGGGCGTCGAAGATTCCCTATCCTCCCATCACCTATCGATTGTCCTGTTCTAGATAATTAGAGCACTAATCTGTAAACGAATATGACGAAAACGGAGCGGTTGAGCTTCCTACTGAAGTAGTCATTTTTTCTTAATAGTAGTTATATTTTAATAGTGATTGTTTTAACTGATTAAGGATTCCTATTATATGTAATTTTGTCGTATTTTTCTGGAATAAATGTCTTAATGTAACATACATGAATTTAATGTCCTGCTAGGCCTAAGTAGGAGAAATGGCGTAAATTAAAGAAGGGAAATTTTAATCAGTCAAAGGAATGGGGTCTAACTTTTCACTTTTGAGAAGGTAGTTTTCTAAAACTGCCTGAAATTCTTTTTAAGAACTTAGTTTACCCTTATGTTTTTTTTTGTTTTTTTTTTTTTTTTCTTTTTTTTTAACTGATATCTTACGAATCAAGCTGAGGAGGATGTGCTGAATCTCTTAGGTGATGTCCAAGGATAGCTTGAGATATCCGTTAAAGGCAGTAAGTTGTTTTATGAAAGTCCTTTGATCACTCATGTGGCCAAGCTTCACTTCAAGGGTGTCTGCATTCCAAAAATTCCCTTGTTAGGAGAAATAACATAAAAATAAAATATAAAAGCATCAGTTTTATAAGTTTTGGTACACAATAGCTATATTTTGCTGGTAGATGACATGTGTATTTATTACTTGGTTGCGAATAATCTGAGACTGGGTTCATAGTTCGCTGGCACGGTAATAGTTAATTACAATAAATGCCAATTTGTGAGTTTCGAACGGTGCTTTAATATTATAACTTAATTGTTGAAAAGCTTCAATCAATATCATGCTTTACAGAATTGGAAAAATCTTGAGATACTTTGAATATCGTATCCAGGGGGGGTACGGTGCTCTTTCGCTAAAAAACAAAACACTATTCAGGATTAGTGCTTCAAATTTTCAAATTTTGATGAGGAACAGTGCTGTCTTTTATCCAAAATTTCGACTGTCATGTGAACATGAAGGGAGGGAAAGTAAGGTGTGGAGACACCTTGGTTCATTAAATATGAGGAGGTTAGGGGACACAAGTTAATTTTGGAGGAGAGTTTCAGTGACGGACATTCGTGTTTTTGCAATAGACATTTCGCTTTCAAAATTGACGAATTTTTATATTTGTGCTGTTTTATATTTGTGTTTAAACAAGACGTTTTGAAAGCAGTCTATGTTGTGAAGTTATAATGTTTATTGATCAGAGGCGGGGCTTCGTGACTTTGTTCTGGGTTTCATTATCATTAAATACAATCTGGACGCGAAACGTCCTATTTTTCTGTGTAGTTTAAAATTTTAAAACATGTTAACAATGTACCATTTTTACAACAGTCCAATGCAAGGACTTTTGCAGTCAAAAAACTTGGAGACGCCTTTGCATATTCTCTAGTCAAATTCCTAGCCCTGCAGTATGTTGCTGCTGCTAGAATTGAACTGTGGGTCCCGTGTTACCAAACAGAGATCTTACCCAATGCGCTGCTATGTAACCTTAAGATCCTTAAGTGTATTAACTGAAATATTCTATACAGAGATTTCTATCAATTTTCTATTTGACTAAGACTTATTTTATCCTGCACATTTTTAATTCAGCTCCTGAATTGAATCGTTAACTATTTTATCAGTGCGGCGCGGAAATTTTCTAATGGGTGGGACATGACCTTTTAAAATTCGATTATGTGGAACGAGTATCATTAAAAAATATAAGCATTGTTAATTATGTTCGTGACATGGAAAGCACCCTTTTCCTACATTGGGCTTAAGAATCATCATATCACACTAGTTTAAGTCTATAGCTTTTTATTTTTATTGTTCAAATTAACAATAGCATAAATTTTCCAGCCAAGAGCAATATAAAATTTTAAACAAACAGAGATTAACTCTTATACGAAATAAAACTAATAACAAATCATAAAGATAAAAGGAAATTAAAATCCAGATTTTTTAAAATTTCGTTTTTAACCAGAAGTCGCGTGATTCTGGATTCACGAGATTTTAGAATGCAATAACTAGCGAAAGCCAGTGAGAACCTGGCCTTTATTGGTTTCCTATTATTATGAAATAAACAAAAAATATTATGATCTAAGAAATAAAATCAAGAGCAAACAGAAGCTATACCAAAGGATGAAGTCCGACCGACTTTATACAAACAGTGATTATCATAAACAAGTGTGGTCTTACCCCCTAAAACCCCCAGAGGGCTAGTATTTTGTGCTTTACCGAAAAGTAAATAATTTTCTCAAATTTTATTTTTATTTAGTTAATTGATTTTTGGTAGATTTGATTGGGATATATTTAAAGGAAGGAAACTAAGATAACTGTTCAAAATGACTTTTCTTTCAGTAATGTGCAAATTAAGCTATAGTCTCAGGGGTCTGATTCGGCGAATCGTCTTTTGAATTGAGGAGGAGGGGGGATAAAGTGGGAAGCTTTGAACAAACAGTGGTTGAAAAGGAGTGCTTACATATGTTTTAGTCTCAGACAGAATGCTGCTTGAGTGAGATATCAGTAATAGTATTAGTAGTAGTTTTGCGTTAGCCTTACCCACCTCTAATTAATTTAATAATTAACATATTTCATCTGGTTTAACTGATTTGTAAACAGAAAAATGCAAAAAAAAACAAAAAAAAACACAAGATTGATCAAAGCTGACATTTTCAAATCATATTTTTTTTAATTGGAATTTTGGTTTACTGGGCAGCTCTAAATTGTGTTTGGGTGTTTTGTCTCAGAGATGGGCTTGTGTTTCCTGTCTTGATAGCCTCCTAAGTCCCATGTTCTTTAGAGTGTAGTTATTGGTATTTTTTATATATACAAAACGAAATTTTGTCCATAACTTTCTGGTTTTTGGTTAACGGTGCTTTTTGACTTCGAAGGTCCGTGCGGCACCTTGTCCGTGATTTTTTATTCAGAGTTCTCTTCTATGAATTTTATAAAAATCTCATAGATACCATTTTGCGAAGCGATTAAATTTGAAAACTAGCATGGGGGTTTGTTTCAATTCAATTTGCTGTCTCAAATAGATTGATTAAAGGTAAGTACAAATTACCATACTTATTTATTTGAAAAAAACTAAATGATCTCATATGAACCACCAAAACACCTAGCTTATTGCTGCAATCTAAAGAGCTTTTGTCCTTTGTGACTTACCAATCCAGTTGCATTCAAAGGTACCCTGACTTGCCATTGTTTTGGTTTAAACTACTTTCATCCTAAGGTCATTTTGTGTTATTATTCTCTAACTTATTGTCATATTTTATACTTTTTGTTTTTTATTCTAGTTGATGTCATATATTTTGTTTCTGGTTCCTTAAACTACCTATCCTCAAAGTTAGACTAGTCTATCTCTGACACTCATTAGGGATAGCAAGCCAGGTGGTAAATATATGACTGTTCATATTATTGACTTACCAATAAAGTGAACATACTACTCAATACATTTTTTTTAGCACTTATTTTAAATATGAAAAATTCACATTTAAGAACCTTTTAAGCTCTTAAATGATGGATTTTCAATTAAAGTATGAGTCATCAATTGTTCTCCAACAAAATATTACTGTTTTCTCAGTGCTGTTTTCTTGGTTGTTTTCAACAATATAATATGGTAAAACTTTACTTTCATCACAAGCTGTCTAAACTTGAAACCGTAAAATTCTAGTTGAGTGACTTCTTGCTATCTCAGAAAGGGGTAAGGTTAAGAAAGTGAAACTTTCAGGGATAGGTCTACAGGCTAAAGTATATCCCAGGAAGGTATTTTAAACTACCCACCTCTACTCCTTCTCTAAATGTTGCTTTGTCAAATTTTGACAAAGCAACTATCTTTCATATTTATTTCATATCCTAAATTGTTGATGATTTTTTTTAATTTCTTGTACCCCCCCCCCCCTAAGAGTCTCCAGCGGCTTGTGAGCCGCAATTTGGCCAAGTCTAAGGAAGGTTGGCCAAGTCAATGAAAATTTAAGTGCAGTTATTGCATTGATGCTATACGGCGTTTGTCATAAAAATTCAGGAGCCGAAAAATACCTCTAGCATAAGTTTAAATTAGCTGTGTTTGTAAATTGCTGCTGAACTATAAAGCTGATTTTCCTGAAGATACTGCAACTACTGCCAATAATCAAGCCGCTAGAGGTCAACTCGGCTCTGCGTACTATTGACAAATCCTAATCTATTTTAAACTTCTGTCTGTACACCCTCCCAAGAAGTTTTAACCTTTTTTTAAATTATTTCTTACAATCTCATTCCACCTTATTAGCGGACGAACGACCTGCTTTTCGTTTGGCCCGTGGTGGATAGCCAAAAAGGATGATCGTCGGCAATTTGACATCTTTCATCCACAAAACATCGTCAAACCATCGTAACTGTTCTCTCTTAATAGCCCTAAAAAGTGGTATAGAACCACGTTGTTTATAAGGTTTACTGTTTGAAATGCAGTCAGTCAAACAGGTATCCAAAACAATCCGTTGACAATTCCTCTGAAAACCATGTAACAAATCCTCTGCTGTCTTCCGAAGTGGCCATGTCTATACGCCATGCTTGTCCACTTAGCATACAAGCTTCTATCCGTGGTGCGCAAAGCTATCCTACTATGCTTCCAAACTTTTTTCAACTGTGAAAAAACACCCCGGGCCTTCGCTATTCTACTTTTAATGTATTCACTGTATCCACTGTCTTTACTAATAATACATCCTAGATAAGAAAAGCTATCGGCTGTATGAAAAGCTAAGCACATAATCGATATTCTCTTTAACCAATAAATTCACCTTCATCTATTTGTAATCTAATCGACTTTATCTTTTTGGCAGTAATTTTTAACCTACTCTCATGTTCCGAACTCTCAACTCTTATGAAGTAAAATAATGAATGTTATATGTTGCTTTTATCCGTGAAAGCTGTCGATAAAGTAAGAATTAATTTTCAAATATAGTTTATAGATTATCTTGACTTGTTAGTCCATTGCTTACATCGTAATTTTCCCGTTTGCTAGTTTTTCAATAAGAAATAAAACTTTACTTACGCTTTTTACAAGCTTCTCATCCAGGATAAATAATAGCACCAAAGATGGTCCCTAGATTGTTATTCCATCTACGAGCCAGACAAAGTTTCTATAAAAATAATGTTGAATCTTTCTGAATACTAACGCTTTTAAAAGAAGGACCCACAAAAATCTCAACTGCAGTTTAGACAAAGCCAAAGTCTTCAGTGATGTTGCAAAAAAAGACAATTTTAATCAAAACTAACGAGCACTCTTGTGCTAAAAAACAAAGCACTATTCAAGACTAGTGCCACCTATTCTAGACACCTCGAAGCTTCAAATATACGTAACAATACTGTATTTTATCCAGAATTTTGACTTCCGTGGGTACACGGATGGGGAGGGGAGGTTTGGATACACTTTGATTCATTAATTTTAAGAAAGTTAAGGGATACACGCTAATTCTGGAGGAGATTGGAAATTTTGGTTTTTTTCGAGTATTACTAAAATCTAGTGATTGTACAAAAGAAGTTTTCTATGAGTCTAAGATGCTGTAGCGGAAAAACAATTATTTTGCTTTGCCGATTACCCTTGTGAGTACAAAACAGAATGTAGAGCTGTTCGTAATATTTGAATATGAAAAAGAAACCTCTGAGCATTCTAAAAACTAAAAAAAAAATGGAAAAAATGGATTAACTCAGTCAAAGCCTAAAGGTTGTGGGCTAAAGAGTCTCACCTGACTTAAAGTGCCTTGTTGCACCATTAAATTACTATAGCTGACTTATGCCCTTTTGTTGTATATTTTCGGAAAATCTTGTATTTTTTAAAAATAGATATCATCTTGACTTCAATAATAGGCGTTTTGCTTTCAAGATTTAAGTATTTTTATATTTTTGTTCTTTTTTTATTTTTTGTTTATTGTCACCTTGCATTAAGATTTATTTAAAAAAGGCATTTTGCAAACATTCCATGTCAAGTGATTATAATTATTAATGACTGGAGGTGGTGCTTCTTTACTTTTTCCTGGGTTTTATTATCATCAAATACAATCAGGACATCTATAGTCCTGTCTAGGTGTGTAGTTTAAAAATTCAAAACATAGGTGATAAAGTTTACTAGTCTTTAAGCAGTCCAATGCAAGGACTTTTGCAGTCAAAAAGTTATTCTAATTTTATTAATCATGGCTTTTGAAGTTGAAAGTGGTGTGAAAAAAACATGAAAAAATACTTAAGTGTAAGATTCTTAAGTGTATCAGTTGCAATATTTAATTTAAAGAATTCAATCAACTATGACGAATTCTGTATCAACTATACAGAATTTGGCTAAGACTTATTATATTCCTCCCGTTTTTAATTCCACTCCTGATTAAAATCTTTGAATATTTTATAAATAAAGAGAATAAATTTTCTATGATACCTAGGAGATATCAGTAAAAGAATAAGCATTATTAATTATGATCTTGACGTGGAAAGCATCCTTTGTCTATCTTGTGTTTAATAATCACAGTAGTTTAAGCGTGTAGCGATTAGATTATTAGCAGTCAAATTACAATAGCAAAGTTTTTCAGTTAAAAAGCAAGAGCGATATAAATTTTTAATAAACAGAGTTTAACTCTTATACAAAGTGAATTTTTTTTTTTACAATTTATAAAGATAAAAAGAAATTAGAAGCAGATTCTTTCTAATTTTGCTATTAGCCAAAAGTCTCGTTGTTCTGGATTCAAGAGATTTTAGAATGCAATAGCTAGCGAAACCTGTGAGAACCTGGCCTTTTATGGTTTTCTATTATTATGAAATAAACAAAAATATTTGTGACTTAAAAAATAAAACCAAGGGCAAACAGAAGCTTAACCAAAGAATGAAGCCCAACATCACACAAACAGTAATTATCATAAACTAGCGTCGTTTTACCCCCTAAACCCCCTGAAGGTTGGTATTTTGTACTTTGTCGAAAATTAAACAGTTTTCTCAAATTTTAGTTTTATTTAATCTATTGGTTGTCATAGATTTGATAGGAACATATTAAAAGGAAAGAAACAGACAATTGCTCAAAAATTTATTTCTTTTTTCAATAAATTGTAGATTTAGGTTTATATTTTTTACAGTTTGCTGGAAAAATTTTGGAAGAATAGGAAAATAAGTCTATGAACTATTGAATGCATTGAATATTAAATCAAACTATTTTGAAAGGTATAATGATGACACTGGTCCAATACAAGGCTGAAGCATGGGTACTCCGGAAAACGGAGGTGGATTCGTTAGATGTTTTCCAGAGAAATTGTCTACGGACTGTTTTGGGTACCCGGCCGACTGAATGTTCGAAAAGTGCGTTAAAATCCCGCTTTCTAGGGTTAGAATAAAAGAAAGTTTGAGATGGCTAGGGCATATTCTGTGGATGAAGGACTACAGGTATCCAAATATTGTCCTTTTCGGTTAACCGTCTAGAGCTAAACAGAGAGCAATTCACCCATGTTTGGGGTGGAGGATGTCACAAAGAAAGATTTGTGAGATATCATAATTTCCTAGAGGGTAAAGAGGGAGGCTTTGAATTGATTAGGATGGAAGAGGAGTTTGCAAAGCTGTGTTGACATCAAGAAAGTGGCTTGTTACTACGGTGAGTAGTAGTAGTAGTAGTAAAGTGGAAGTTCAGGAAGATTTTGTCTCTAATGGTCTAGTTTTATGAATCGACTTTGAGGGAGGGGGTAGGGACTGAGAAGAAAAGATTCCACGGAAACGGAAACTTAGAGATGTAGAGTGGAGCTTTAAATGGATTGTATTGGAAGAGGAGTGAATACAGCTGTGTTAGTCTCAGGTAGAAAGGTGCTGAGCTGAGTTCTCAGTAATAGTATTATATTAGTTTTGCATTAGGGTGGCCCAAATTTAATTAGTTTCTATCCGTTCTAACTGATTTGGAATCAAATAAAAATGAAAAAAACGATAAAAGATCGACGAAAGTTAATATTTTCAAGCTAATATTATCAAATCCCTTTGATTTACTGAGTAACCTAGATCGTGTCTTGTCTTGGGGATGGGCTTGAAATTCCTGTCTTGTCAGCCTCCAAAGTCTCGGATGTTCTTTGGAACATAATTAGTATTATTTCTTATACATTATTTTATACATAACTTTGTTTTGATTTAGCGCTCTCTTGTTTATATCGTATAAGAATTTGATAGATGATATTATACAGCGGCTTCAATGAAGTTTGAAAACGAGCGTGGTGATTTCGTTTGTTAGCTTTATTAGGTGTGTTGTTTTAAGGTAAATATATGCACCAGCGGGTCCAGGGGGGCCTTGGTTCCCCCAAGATTTTTCTGGTGCCTTCTTTCCCTGTTTTTTCACTCTTTAAAATAACTTTGGTCAATTATTGGCACCTTTGTCGCATTGCCCCTACCCCAAGATTTTGTTCATTGGCGCCTTTGTCACATTCTCACCCCTCAAGTTTTGCACCTGACATACAATCACACGTATCTTATTGCTGTAATGTAAGGAGGTTTCACGCTCTGTGGTTTTACAATCCAGTTGCATTCAAAGGCATCCTCACTAGCCAGAATTTTGGCTAAAACCACTTGCTAAAAGCCCTTTTGGAGTATGAATTGGGTAAATGTTTAGTTTCATTCCAAGTGCTCTAAACTGGAAACTATGCTAGAAAGGAGCATAATTTCCGGTAAAATTCTAGTTAATTGACTTCTTACTATCCTGGAAAGGGTTTAGGTTAGGAAAATGAAACTTTCAGGGATGGGTCTACAGGCTAAAGTATGTCCCGGGAAGGTATTATTAAAGTACCCACCTCTACTCCTTCTCCCTCTAGAGGGCCCTGAAATTTGTCTACATGACAGGTCTATACTGTATAAATTTTGACAAAACAACATTTTACCTTAATTTTCAGTTAGGGTAAGACAACCAGTACTGGGACACTTTGATCACTCTGCCTATTCTGGGACATAATCTTTGATTGGATTACAATATGTCCAATACTGGGATAAAAGACTTTAATTTTGGAAACCCAATCTATAGGCTACATTTTTCTGGGTTGCTTCCAAAAAACCTGTTGTCTTTTGTCCCAGTATTGGACATGTTGCAATCCAACCAAAGACTCTGTCCCAGAATAGGCAGAGTGATTTAAGTGTCCCAGTACTGGTTCTCTTACCCTACTAGTTGCTTTTTCTCTGCCTTTAGTACTGAAAATGCAATTCCTGTTATTCAAGTTGAATTTTGAGCCATATCAATGTTTTTTTTCAAAATTTAGGAAATGTATTTGCATATCTTTAAAACTTCATAAAATGGAATTGAGCAAAGCTATGAAGCTGAAAACAATTTTGTTGTACTTCAATTAAGCAGAAGATCTATTTTGCAAGGTTTCACTTTTATAACACACATATTTTTAAAGGTCATCAAAGGTCAGGGCCCTCTAGAGGGAGAAGGAGTGGATGTAGTTGCTTCAAAACACCTTCCCAGGGCATACTTTAGTCTGTAGATTCATCCCTGAAAGTTTCATTTTCCTAACCTAAACCCTTTCTGAGATAGCAAGAAGTCAATTAACTAGAATTTTACCATAATTTCCAGTTTAGAGCACTTAGAAATGCTAATTCTAGAAGTGTGTCCATTTCTGTTTGACCCTCCTCCTCCATGGGGCATACTAAAAATGCATAAAGTAGGCTAGCTTATAGGTAACATTACCTATAGAAAGTGTATTAGTTCATGAGCCCTGCAGGTAGCAGGGCAAGGTCTGTATTCTCTAGCCTATTTTCTTAATAAACCTGGTTTGACTTTTTTTTTTTAGTTTTACCTTAAATTACCTTAAATCATAGCTTGGAGCATATAAGGATTTTCTATCCTTGTGATGCTCCAGTGGATAAAAAAAAGGTTCATTTAGTGTAGGTTATGGTTTTTGATAAAACCATAAATCAGACATAAAAACATAAAATCAGATCAAATAACTCTTGTGGAGGACTCTACAACTTCCCAATTGTAAAGGAACTCCTGGGAGAAACATTCCTTATCAAGGTGGGACTTGATTGTGTTGGTTAAAGTTGCAGGGCTCATGGAATAATATGCTTTGCTTTATAGGTAATGTTACCTGTAAACATGCTCACTTTACACATTTTTAGTCCCATTAGAGTGGGATTTTAGAAAGCTAAAAAATGGATACACTTCTCTAATAATGAAAAAGAAACAATATGCAATCACCAGAATCTTGCTGTAGCCAGTAATACACACTTCAGAGCACTTGGAACAAAACTAAACACATACCATGAATTGTTTTCTTAACATATTCCCTCCTCAAGAGCCATTGTGGAGTGAGAATTGTTTTCTTAACATATTCCCTACTCAAGAGTCACAATACTCAGCATAGCTTATACCCAAACCTAGGCCTTTATTTTTTTAGTTGGGTAACATTTATAGCCTAAATACATGGATGTCTATGAGGTAGGGAAGGGCTGGGTTATTGCCTCCCCCTGATAATTAGGATCTATGAAGTGGTTGTGAGCAAACCAAAGGAAAGAGAGTAGAATAGAGAAAGACCTTGGAATATAAATGTTAACCCAGGTTGGCTGTCCGCCAATAGGTTTTTGACCTTAATAGTGGCATTATGAATTCTAATGTGTGACTTGATGATTCCTTTACAGGTTTTCACAAATATGTTTTTTTTTTAAACAAGTGAAAACAAATATGTTTGCTCATTCAAGCTGGTATTCTTGATCAAAATAGTCTATGATGTCAAATGTATCATTCAGGAGTACCCATAAGTGAATACCAGAAGTCACTAGTTAGAAATGCTTGTTTTGTATTTTCTCCTGTAACAGACATATTTTGTTTGTGTTTTATTATTATTTGTTTTTTTTAGCATATTTATTTATTTCAATTCAGTCAGAAAATATGAAGTATATGAATATTTGAGAACCAGGTTAAAAGATATCAATATTGCTCAATAATGTCTGACCAACACTTTGACATTGCTTGTTAAAACATAATTCTAGGAGTTTTAATCTTATTTTTCATAAGTAGGCTATTGCTATGTGCATTTTTTGTAGTACTTTAATTTTTGTTTTCATTTACTTGTCCTTTCCTTGACATTCTATTTCTATTACCTTTCAAAAATGTTCAAAATCCATGTTGACTCTCTGACATAATTTTTTTGTACTTAATTTAATTCGTACCCTTTTGATTCAAAGGATTCAAGTTACCATATCTGTGGTTCTGTTTGTTGTAAGACCTTTTTCAAGAGAAGTTAACACTTGTAGTAAACATTGACAAGAAACTGATATGACATTGTGGTGGAACAAATTCTATTTTACCAATAAAATATCCAACTTGTCTGGGTTTTCTAACATAGTTCCTGTTTGTAGTCTAGTTGTCACTCCTAAACAATTACTACTACTACTACTGAAAACTCACTGCAGCAACTAGCTGTCTGTGGCCAACACTGCTACCAATGCTCCTCTGCCATCCCAGTCTATTCAAAGTCCTTTGTTTAGATCCTCCCACCCCAACTGCAGACAACCTGCTTTGCGTTTAGTCCTAGACAGTGGGATGAAAAGGAAAAACTTCAGCAATCCGTCATCCTCAATCTGCAGAATGTACCTGAGACATCTCAACCCTTCTCTCATTATAGCACTAGAAAGCAGGATTTTTGGGGATATTCTCAATATTTCCCCTGTATGTATTTATGCTGATTTAGAATTTCATGTTGAATTATTCCCTACTAGACTCCAAACATGAATTATGTTAGAAAACCTAGACAAGTTTGATATTTCACTGGTAAAATAGAATTTGTTCCACCATAATGTCATGTCAGTTTCTTGTCTATATTTACTCTAGGACCATAATGAGAGGAAGGTTGAGATGGCTTGGGTACATTCTGCAGATGGAGGGAACTATCAATATAGGGAACCATTTTCGAGCCTAATTTTAAAAGCCCTGCTCATTCAAGAATCTAAATTTGCTAGTAAGGTAACTGAATGTCTTTTGTATTTTATTTTACTGATATATAACTTCTTTCCCTCTTCTACCAAGGGTCCCCACCTAAGAAGTTTCAGTTAAAAAATGTTAGTACTCATGAAAGTTCTGATGTTTGTTACTGCTAGTGTGAACATGTCTTTCATATGTGATGTTTCCTTTCTCTTTGGAAATGTGGACACACAGGTCAATGATTTTTATGGGGAATTGGAAAAGTTGCATTCTGGGCAAAATCTTTTCAGGTGCATTACAATCTTTTTATTATGAGTATTCTTGTAACCCATTGTATATTACTAAGCTATAAAATTTTACTTCTCCTGACCTGTTTTTCTTACATGTGTTATTCCACAAGACTACAATTGTGTCAAAGGCTGTCTCCAGAGGAGGTTTTACTGGATTTCAACCCTGCCCCCTCTGAAATTGGTGTCTGTCTTGCAAAAAAAATACAAAATGTTACTTTTGAAAAACAAGTTTTGATGTCCTGGATACAGCCTGTCTTGGAATCTTAGAATCTCAATGATTTATTGGACACCACACTCTCTAGTTCTACTATAGGTAGAACTAGAGAGTGTGTTCAAACATAGAATTATGGCAGTTGACTTGAATGCAGTAAAGTCAATTGTAAATCTGAGTGTGGTTCTTCCAAGGCCAGAACATCAAAAGTTTACTTCTTTGAGAGTAAATCAATTATCAGATTGACATGAGATAAGATTTTCAGAGTTCAAGTGTAAAATTATTGGAGTAGCTATGATAATAGAGAGGTAAGCACTTAAAGTTGGCTGTAGTTCAACTAATGTCAAAGATCCAGACGCATGCTAAATTGTCATTCTATGTTTGTGGAGTTTAAGGAACTCATTTACTATAGAGAAATGTTACAAAAAGGATCTTTTGGACTTGATTAAAAGATTAAGATCTTCAGGCCCCCCTCCCCCTACTCTCCTGCTTGCTATGTCTGTGTTCATTTGAAACTATTGAGGTTTTTTTCTGTAGATGAATGTTGAAGCTGTAATGGAGAACCTTTCATTGGATAATGATTTGCCCAAATCAATGAGTTGTGGAAAAACAAATGGATCTGGAAGTGAGTGCAAAGACTCTGGTGTTTTTTGCTCTGAGGAGTTGGCAGGTGTATCCATTGCTAAAGAATGTATCTGTGATGAAGGTAAGTAGCGTATTTTTATGGCACTTGGTATTTACCAAGTGACATATAGTGATTCCAAATTCTGTTGGTCTGTCCTGGTTTTGCTAGTTTGGGCACTTCCAGATAAGCTAGGACGCTGGAATTTGGCAGGCGTATCAGGGACCAGACCAGATTAAATTAGAAATAGTCGTTTCTCTGGTTCGACCATCTGAAGGGGGGAGTGGGGGGGGGGGTTCGGTTAATTCAGAAAAAGCAGAAAAAATGAAGTATTTTTAACCTTAAGAATGGGTGATAGGATCTTAATGAATCTTGATATTTAGAAGGACCTCATGTCTCAGAGCTCTTATTTTAAATTCTGACTGGTATTAAGCCTCTGATTTCTTTTTAATCAATCTATTGATACTTAGAATTTTGCTAGAGCTCATGCCATATGAGCTCTTAGCTCTTGGCTCTTCTGACCTCGTCACAAGTGCCATATGAGCTCTTAGCTCTTGTTTATATATGCAGATTGCCCCCCCCCCCCTGTTTCATAACTTATTCCCTGCTTTTTCAGTTCTGACATTAACTTCCTTGTTATTATCCCTGTTAATTCGACTGTTGAAGTTCAGGTATTCATCAGATATCTCCTTCTTAGTTTAACCTAATTTCAGAGGTGTTATGTTGAGGCAATCTTGATTTAGTCTCACTCTATAAACAAAAATTTGCAGGAATGAGGGATGAAACAGAGGATTTGCAATGGTGTCAATTCAAATTTAAATATTTTGCATTACAAATCTGACTGTATTGTCTATAAATGTATTGAATGTAATTACATTGCTCTAAACTTGTCCTAGTATGAAGGTCTTGGAGTTAATGAACATTTTTTTTAAATTAAAAGTCTATTGTGAAAGCAGGATAGTACAAAAACAAGAGGAAGAAGATTTTAATTTAATGAAAATAATGTATTATTTTATCCAGTTGTCGCAGAGCGAAGTTAAATAAAGTTTATGAACTTTTAAGGGCTAATCGAATTCTCTTTTGCTTACACTCTAAATAAAAATCTAGACTCGTGGAACTCAATGCGGCTGTTTTTACCTTAGAAGGAGGTGGAAGTTTCTATTTTGGTTTAGGCATCTTATAAAAATAGAAAAAAATCGATTTGTGGAAAAAATCTTTATATGCAGTTTTGCACTTTGTGGAAGTAATGGGCGCAAATTGAGACAAAAAACCGAACACGGTTGAAAATTAATGTTTAGGTGTCTTAAGTTGCTGAGACTAGGAATAAAGGTGAAGAGATGATGTTAGAGAAGGAGATTGGTCAGGTGGGTAGCCTTGTTTTTCTGGGTAGTACTATTAGTAAAGATGGTTGATGCAATAAAAGTATTAAAAGTAGGTTAGCCAAGGCCTACAGTTGAAAATAGTTTGGAAGAATAAGAAGATGAGTCTGTAAACGAAGACAAGAATAGTGGGGACTCCATTGATAACAGTGGTCAAATATGGCTTGGAAATGTGGGTGCTTCAAAAGACGGAGGAGGATTTGTTAGATGTACAAAAAATGTGGTATTATCCCAATTTCAAGGGCTATAGTGAAAGAAAGGCTGAGGTAGCTAAGACACGTTTTGCAACTGAAAAATGACGGTTGTCAAAGGTGTTTCTTTTTGGTCATCCATCCAAGGTCAAATGAAAAGCAGGTTGTCCTTAAATGGGACGGTAATATTTCATAAGAAAGGATTTGAAGAAAATTGGAGCATCTTCAGAGGGTTTAAATAGAGAAGCTTTGAATAGACTGTGATGGAGGAGGACCGTGCGAATGTGTCTTGGCCGTAAAACGCGTTTTTTTTCTAAAGTGAGAGAGTGTATCAGTGACGCTATTTGGGGGGGACTGTGCCCTCTAGATTAATTGGCCCTCCTCTCTAGATAGTAAAAAACACTCTTTTCTGATTGATAAAACCTTAGTTAGTATTTTTATTGACGAAATTAAACACGACAATTTTGCACCCCAGATATCGCAAAATACATTTGCCCCTCCCCTCTAGGTTTTTGTATTTTGACACCATTGGATACTGTAGGTAACTTTAAAAAAACTTCGCGAGGCCCAATGTAGCTCGTAGATCAATTTGCTAAGTATCATAGGCCTATTGCCCGCGCCCTCTCTAATCTCAGCTTGGTTCTTGCTACCTAATTAATTAAACTGTTTTTTGTTTGTTTCTATTGCAAATGTTACTAAGGGTATGCATCAACGGACCGTTGGAATTTAGGTGTAGAATTTCGATTAAATAAAACTAAAAGCAAGTAAGAAGGCGTCAGGTATGGTTTGATTCCCACTCTCTTTGTTTCTAACTGTTCTTTAAAAAAGAGTGTATCTCGTACAGCTTTCGAAAAAGTTCCAAAGCTGTCAGTAGCAGAATTCGACACTATTCCAAAAGCAGCCAACATTTTAGCAGCACAACTTGTGCTTTGACCTCTTTTCTTAGAGTAAAAAACATTTTTATATATAAAAATGGTATTTTTAGGCAAAATCTCCCATCAAGTTTCACTATGCCATGAAAACTGCCAAGTAGCATAACTACTATGCTACCCCACTTTTTGCACGGCGGATCTTGTAGCTGCTAGATAAAAACCAATAGCCAGGCGCATAGATGTTTTTATTTTTCTCAGGGAGGGTGGTTATGTTTGAATAAAACCCCATTTAAAGTAAATGAAGTAAAACAATTACTTTTCAGTATTTTCACCACACAGCATAACAACACATCTTGTATAACTCAGAAACTACACGTACAGTTGCGCCACTGTAATGTGACTTGTTTTCATTCGCCCGCATGAGCCTGCGGATGTACATAGATTAGAAATAGCTTTTATGTCAACCTAACCCTGTCTCAACTAGCAACACTCCGCCCTATATGAAAAAATCAGAGGGTCTGTCAAGCCTTATAAGTTGGAAATAGATGATGGTAGTGATCTTTCAATCTTTTATTGAAGATAGAAAGAAATGTGCGAAAATCTAGGAGGAGGGCATTTTTTGTAATTTTTTTTTTCAAAGAGAATCCCAAAAATAAGGGACTTCCAAAACGTGGTGTTACTGAAAGTTTCATTGATCTAGGAAAACTTAAACAGAACTTGTCCAGAAGTTGCTCAATGTGTATCGTCTATTTCTGCAGCAGGTTATTGATATTATGTTGTTTAAGCAATTGTTATTTTAATTGTTGTTGTTTCTGTATGTCAATTACCCCTACCATTTTCGTGCGAATTTGGCCCTGTTGAGCTTGTGATATAAAATTTTTGAGAAATAAATCTTGCCTCATTAAATCTATCCCTGGTTCCTAATAAACTAATTGATTTGGTCAGAACTTCATCAAGAATCTAGAAACTGTAGGAAAGAGGGCTGGGTCCAACAACTCTTTCCCTCTCCATGTTTATGTACCTGAGGGAAATGGTGCATTTGTCAAGAGAGCAAAATCAGGGCCTGGTTTAATTGTCCTAACAGGAAAATCAAACCTGGCTCCCTTCCCTACAGAGATTTTTCGTACGTGATTGAAAGGTCAATTTGGCTCGAGACCTTCAGTGAGAAAACTGATTTAAAAAAGATTGCTTTATTTATATATTATTTTATTCTTAATTCTGCATTGAGGACGGATGAGCGGAGATCCTGGCCGATACATGTGCATTTTTTCTTGTTTTTCACCGGGTGTTACTACTTTGTTTTTTATCTCTGTTCTCCTACGTTTCTCGTTCTGGCAACCATGCTTCACTACACATAAATTAGCCTTTTTTCTGGGAGGGAGGTGTAGGTATATTTTCCTCTTGGGTTTAGTACCAGATCTCAGCAACCTTTATGATTTGATGTTTATTAAAATTAATAGCCTGGACTCAAATCACCTTATTGGGGAAAGTCTATCAATAGTAAAAGCAAGTTAATGATTAGTATGCCGCTATATAAAAAAAGAGCGGTCAGTTGGTTTTGTAACAAGTATATTTTAACAGATTCGGTTCTTGGTGAAGATGCCCAAGGAAAGGTTTTTGTTGCATTAAGACGACGTGACTCGAAGAAAGTAGCAGGAATATTTATCAAGGATAAATCCTCTTACCTCAGAAAGCTAAAGAAAGGCGAATTGGTGTCAGATGAAATTTGCGTCTTAGATAAAGTGAAAAGGATGTCGACGGATGTCTAAGATTGCTAATAACGAAAAAAAGGATAATAACGGAATCTGACGAAACTTCAATGACGCGAATGCATTAAAGAGTATGGAGGTCTCAATGAATCCACAGCTGCCTCTGTTTTCACGCAAACAGTCAATGCCGTCTAGTGAATGGAAGATGCTGGCACTGCATGCAAAGACTTGGAACGTGACAATGTACTTGTTGATGAATTATACAATGTTACCATCATTGACTTTGGTTCTGCTCCATCACTGGACACACGCTTTATTTCTATACTGATGGATATGTCCTACCTGAAGTTCAGCATGATCCAATGAATTATATATTTTTAGCAGTCATCACTTGGTCCCTAGGGTTAATCTTGGGGTCCATCCGGATTGGTGATGAACCTTTCCAATTTGGGCTGCGTTCTTACAAAGTTAGGAAGGTGATTATTAGAATGATCAAAATTGATCAAATGATCAAAGACTTTCAAAATTGGCTTGGAATTTAGTATCCAGTTGTCTCGATCTGAAAAGTAAGAAGCGGCTAGAAATTCGAGAAATTATCTACAGACCTCTGTGGTTCCATAGCTGCGTTGTTGAATTGCAGTTCAATTTTCCGAAACAACATACAATGGAGAATGGAAAAGTCGATCTACATGAGCCGATCAACAAACCGATCTACCCAAAAATGTCGAAAAACGGAAGATAAACCCTATTTTTGATTGTTCTGAGCTTAAAAATACTATGGAAGCAGAAAGAAATTTTGATTAGGAGGAATTTGAAAAATCTACTGGTAATTACAGAAGTTGAGCTACAATATACAAAATACCTTAACATTTGGGCTGCAATACGGCAATGTTCCTTAACTGTAGACAAATTGAGAAAATATCAAATCAACTCCTTTATTAGAAACCTATTATAAATAAAGAAACCTATACTTATGGGAATGATAAAAAGTCTTCGAAAACAAGTAGGCTGTACTAATTACCTGTATGGATTCTGGACCAGCAATACTACTACTACTACTACTACTAATAACTCACTGCAGCACCAAGCCGCCTGAGGCCAACACAGCTACGCACGCTCCTCCTCCAACCTAATCTATTTAAAGCCTCCCTCTTTACACCCTCCCAGGAAGTTCCCATTTCCTTTAAATCCTTATTTATGACATCCTCCCAACCCAGACAAGGACGACCTGCTTTACTCTTTATAATTAGTCAGTGTTTTATCACTCTTTGTAATATTGGATATATTTATTATTACTTATATTACTTATTACTTATATTACTTATTACTTGCTTATTACTTATTACTTATATTACTTATATTACTTATTTTATATTACTAAATAAAATCTATATATATTCGTTAATATTAGACATATCTCTTTTATCTAATGTAGGTTGCGCAAATTTCAGGGTCATGGTTATGTTAGGATTATCAAATTTTGCAGAAAAAATACGGATAATATTTTCTCAAACTTACGAAAATTTACAAAAAATAAATATGTTACCATTTTTTCACTAAATCTTGTGCTTATTTTTATACTATAAATAAGTGCGAAAGGTAATAAAAACTGCCAATAACCTAAATTGGGGGCTTTTAATTGTACTAACAGATCTATGCTTAGTGGAGTATTACCAGAAATAATAGGATTTATGACATAATCTCGTCGTTTGACCATTAAGAGGGTACAGATGCCTGTCTTAAGCAGACGCTTAGTTTTTGTTTTAATTAACTTTCTGAAAGTAACTTTTTCGTGTGTATATTATTTGAAATTGTATGGGAAAATGGTGCATAAAGGTTTATTAATATTAACATGGCTTGTTATTGGCTTTGTATTATTGTTATTGTATTATTGGCTATTAACATGGCTTGGAACCGCCTGAATGGTTGAATAGTTAGCTTTAACAGGCGATGAACGTGTTTTTTTTAAGATTGGCTTTGCTGAAAAGGAAACATGTTAAGAAAAAAAAAATTTACTTCAAAATATGCAGGAAAATTGTAGTTAATACATTTTGACTACAATTCCACTTTACTCACAATCCCCCTCCCAATGTGTGAATATATAGCCCAACATATTTATTTCCAATGTATCACCTATTATTTCAAACCGTGTAGGCCTATCCGTAAATTGAAACAACTGTAAATAAATCAAGAAACGGAAAAACACATGGGAAATATTTAATTTGAGCTACATATTTGCACACTAGGAGGGAGGGGCAAGTCCATGCTCAGGATTTTTCCGGGAGAGACGAAAAAAACTTTAAAAAGCGCATCAAAAATTTGTTAATATGCATTTTGTTACGTTTTTACGAGTTGAGAAAATTTTTTAAGGGGGTTTGAACCCCCTAACCCCCCTGGATACGGCCTTGGTCGGGGGTAAATTATGGTAGAATTTGAGTCGGTACTTATATGTTATATCGCCTTTGCTAAGCTCTTCATCCATTGACGCACTGTAGAACCAATTTTTATGGCACTTGGTATTAATCAAGTTAGTCGTTAGTCATTTTCGCGATTTGACCATATGGGGGGGGGGAGTGGGGGGTCGGTTAATTCGGAAAAAATAGAAAAAATTAAGTATTTTTAATTTGCGAACGGGTGATGGGATCTGAATGAAATTTGATGTTTGGAAGGATATCTTGTTACTACTACTACTTATTCCCGACCAGATCTGGTGACATTGGGGGGATTTGGGGAGGGGAACCTAAAATCTCGGAAAACGCTTAGAATGGAGGGATCGGGATGAAACTTGGTGGTAAGAATAAGCAGAAGTCCTAGATACGTGATTGACATAACCGGAACGGATCTGCTCTGTTTGGGGGAGTTGGGGGGGGGGGGTTAATTCTGAAAATTAGGGAAAAAATGAGGCATTTTTAACTTACGAAGGAGTGATCGGATCTTAATGAAATTTAAAGTTTGGGGAGATTGAGGGGGATCCTAAAATCTCGGAAAACGCTGTAGGGATCGGGATGAAACTTGGTGGGGAAAATAAGCACAAGTCATAGATACATGATTGATATAACAGGAACAGATCCGCTCTCTTTTGGGGATTTTGGGGGAGGGTTAATTCTGAAAAATTAAAAAAAAATGAGGCATTTTTAAGTTACGAAGTAGTGATCGGATGTTAATGAAATTTGATTTTTAGAAGGATATCGTGTCTCAGAGCTCTTATCTTAAATCCTGACCGGATCCGGTGAAGGGGAAGTTTGGGGTGGCGGAACCTGAAATATTGGAAAACGCTTATAGTGGAGGGATCGGGATGAAACTTGGTGGTAAAAATAATCGTAAGTCCTAGATACGGGATTGACATAACCGGAACAGATCTGCTCTCTTTAGGGGAGTTGGGGAGAGGGTTGATTCTAAAAAATAGAAAAAATGAGGTATTTTTGACTTACGAAAGAGTGATCGTATCTGAATGAAACTTCATATTTAGAAGGACCTCGAAAATCAGATCTCTTATTTTAAATCCCGTCCGGATCCAGTGTCATTAAGGGGGGGGAACCGGAAATCTTGGAAAACGCTTAAAGCGGAGAGATCAGGATGAAACTTGGTGGAAAGAACAAGTCCAAGATATGTGACTGACATAACCGGATCGGATCCGCTCTCTTTGGCGGAGTTGGGGGGGGGGAGTAATTCGGAAAAATTAGAAAAAATGAGGTATTTGTAACTTACGAACGGGTGATCAGATCTTAATGAAATTTGATATATAGAAGGATCTTGTCCTTTAGAAACTCTCATTTTAAATCTCGACCAGATCCGGTGACATTGAAGGGAGTTGGAGGGGGAAACCGGAATTCTTGGAAAACGTGAAAATCGAGGTATCTTACGAATGGGTGATCGGATCTTCATGAAACTTGATATATAGAAGAATCTTATGTCTAAGATGCTCCATTTTCAATTCGAATTGGATCCGGGGACATACAGAGTTGGAGGAGGAAAACAGAAATCTTGGAAACCGGAAATCTTTTTAAACCCTTAGAGTGGAGAGATCGGAATGAAACTTGATGGGAAGAATAAGCACAAGTTATAGATACGAGATTGACATAATTGGTACAGATCTGTTCTCTTTGAGGGAGCTGGGGGTTGTTAATTTGGAAAAAATCATAAAAATTGCGGTGTTTTTAACCTAAGAACGAGTGACCGGACCTTGATGAAATTTGATATTTAGAAGGAAATCGTGTCTCAGAGCTCTTATTTCAAATCCCTACCAGATCTTTTGACATTGGGGAAGTTGGAGGGGGGAACCGTAAATCTTGGAAAACGCATATAAATGTCGTAGGTACGTGATTGACGTAATCGGACTGGATCCGCTCTCTTTGGTGGAGTTTGGTGGTGGGGTTCAGTGCTTTGGCGAGTATGGTGCTTCTGGACGTACTAGGACGATGAAAATTGGTAGGCGTGTCAGGGAGCTGCACAAATTGACTTGATCAGTTTATTCAGTTCATTCGGGTTTATTAAAAAAAAAATTATAACAGTTATAACATACATAATCTCTCATCTCTATGCAAAAAGTCCCTTATCACCTCAAAAATAAATACACACTATGGCTCCCCCTCCACTCATCGATACAACCATGGCCCCTACCAACAAAATCATCCTTACGAGTCCCCACCTCCTCATCCAGGACGAAACCACTCCAATCTCCACACAAAAAACCTCCATAAAGGTTAAAATCACTTTTCTATTTAGAATTATTTAAATTAAACTAATTCAAAACAAAGTAATTTTTAATTCTCTTTTTGTAAGAACCAAGGGAGCTCCTACATCTCAGTTTTGTAACTGAGATTCAGCATTGTAAGCCTTAGCACAGACGATGTCAGGCGAAAAATCCGACCTCACTGTTGGCGTATGTCGAATATGGATCTGTGCAGATAGTCTTGTAATTGGAAGATGCTGTTCGGATACCAAACGGAATAGATTCCTAAAAGGCGGTGGAAGAAAGCCGGAGAGGAATCTGAAAGCAAAAACCAAGCAGGAAAGCTTAAACAGCGATTTCAGCGAGAGATAATCTTCTGTGTGTTTGATGATCTTCAAGGCATTGTTGTGGATGGAATCCAGTTTTTTCAGATGGGATTTGTACGTCGACTGCCATACCATTGCGCAATATTGTAAGTTGGGTTTAATGAGAGCACTGTAGAGAAGGGTAAGGGTTTCACGTGGGAATGTGTGCTTCAGTTTCTTCATGATACCCAGATTCCTTGAAAGCTTTAATTCTACAGCATGGATGTGAGGAAGGAAAGAAAGGTTTTCATCTACTATTATTCCTAAATATTTTGCACATCCATTTGCTGGTCGTTGAACCTTTCCGCGAGACGTCACAATTCCTGTTATTTCTGGGTGAAGGGTTCCTACCCTAGAAAATAATAGGATGCAAGATTTTTTGACACTGATGGCAAGTTTGTTGGCATCCATCCACAGATAGGTCTCTTCTATGATGTTTTCAATCTTCCGCTGAAGTGAAGGCATATCGAGTCCGCAGCAGGTCATTGTAGTGTCGTCAGCGAATGCTCTAAGTTCATCTTGCTCGTTAGTAATGTCCTCAGATGTTTGATCAAAGCATGGGTTGCAGCATTTTGGATCGTCATGATTCGGGTTAGGATACGAGTTAGGTCATTTACATGGACTAAAAACAAAAGAAGACCGAGGATAGATCCTTAAGGCACACCAAATTTCACAGTAGTGTCGTTCTCCGGGTCGTCACCAATGTAGATGCACCTATTTTGAAGTTAAGATTCAAACCATTGTAGGGCTATCCCTCTCACTCCAATATGTTGCAGCTTTCCCAGTAAGATTGTATGATCCATACAGAAGTCGGATAAAGTCGTTTTCCCCGATTCGACCATCTGGGGGGCTGAAGGGAGAGGAAAAATTAGAAAAATTGAGATTTTTAACTTACGAGTGGGTGATCGGATCTTAATGAATTTTAATATTTAGAAGGACCTCGTGACTCAGAGCTCTTATTTTAAATCCCGACCGGCATTAAGCCTCTGATTTTCCTTTTAAAGCAATCTATTGATTCTTAGAATTTTGCTAGAGCTCAAACCATATGAGCTCTTGGCTCTTCCGTCCTCGTCACAAGTGCCATGTGAGCTCTTAGCTCTCCTTTCGTTAGTTTCTTTAATCTTAGCGTGAGACAAAGACAAGTAACAGAATAGATGGGGAATATATAATTCGGGCTATATATTTGCACATTAGGGGGTAGGGGTAAAGTATTTGGACAGTGTAGTTATAACACAGTTCTTACTTCATAATACACATAATGATTGTACCTAGCACATTTTGCATGCATATCCGCTATACTCCCCCCCTCTAATGTCCAAATATATAGCCCCAATTTTTCTCTAAAGTATTACATTTTCGTCATATTCTGTGATATTTCATTAGGGTTAGGTAGAGAAAGGGGTTCTACTTAGATGACGAACTTAACATAGGCGCTGTAACAGACAAGTACCTTGCAGTCAAAATGAATTTACGACAATTATTCTACATATTATGAAGTAAAACTTGTTTTCCTCAACATATTTCCTTCACGACAGCCCTAATTCCAGGCTTATAGGCCTACCTTTATTTTAGTTTTCTGTTGGTTTCTTCATTTATAGTCATTGCAGCTCATTTATATTTTTGATCTTTTATCTGTTATTTTTATACGCATTTAAGTTTTAAATTCGCTCTTAATTTTGTTGCTTCCGTATTAGCCAGTACACACTCGAGAAGTTTACTCAATTGGATCAGCGGAAAACTAATTTAAAATTCTCTGTTCGGCGACAATTAGCTTAGGTTTCTGAAATAAACTACGTTGTAGCTAGGCTATATTTTAATAAAATATTTAATATATGAAGTTGGTATTTTGGTTAGGTATTTAATATAATGTGTTCTGGGTGGCCCTCTTTCCACAATTCTAAATAGTAGTCCTCATAATTGTGTTTCTAAAGTTTTATATTTTCATCATATTTTGCTATATTTGATTAGGATTAACTTCAATTCTCGAGTGTGTACTGGTTAATACGGAAGTACGCTTATTTTTCACAGAAAATCCGTTTTTTTTTTAGTGTTATCAAACCCAGTTTTATCTGCAAGCCATGATAAATTTGTAACAATTTAATTTTTAGAATAAATAGAGCGAAAATTGATGATGAAAATATTGCATCATTGATGTTTGTTTTTAAATATCAGCTGACTGTGGAACGAGTCTTTGTTATCAAACAAGAGCTCAGGGCGCATACGCGCTCTTCAAGAAGAATCCAAATAGCGGGTGAAACTACGCAATTGAAACTAGTCGCCGGTTTGCTATCATGTGAGGAGGTTGTAACGTAGTTGGATAAACGCTTTTATAAAGCAATAAGTTTCGTTTTCTTTTAATTTATCTTTCACCATCTTTTATTTAATTGACAAGAATTTAATTTGGATTGCAATTGGATTTGCTTCCTATGCACCGACTCGGAACAATACGGGAAACAACGATGGTTAAAGAAGAAAGCGTTGATAGCAATTTCTCCGATCAAGGTAATTACCCCCAGTTGTAGCTAGACGCCATTTCTGCCCCCTCAAGAAATGAGATATTGTTGACAAGGCCGTATCCAAGGGTGGACTTTGACACCCCTCCCTAGAAAAAAAATGTGTAACCCATAAAAACGAATATAGGCTAAACAATTTGGGTGCATTTTTAATTTTCTTCCCCCCTCCTTCGAACAAGAATCCTGGATACGACTCTACATGACGATTTAAATGTAAGACTTTTCTTTACTAATTCACCAGCTGAAATATTCACATCTTCGGCGTCCCTTCGAATGTACTGCCCTAATATAATCAAAGCCCCCTTCCCTATTTCGATTTTGTCCAGGTCTTATTTTTAGCCCTAGGGGTAAATGTTTAGTTTCGTTCCAAGTGCTCTAAAGTGCGTATTACTGCATGTTGATGGTTCTTATGATCGCATATCGTTTCTTTGTCATTATTAGAGAAGCACATTCATTTTTTAGATTTCTAAAATCCCCCTCCAACGAGACTAAAAATGTGTAAATTGGGCTTGCTTACAGGTAACATTACTTATAGAGCGAAGCGTATTAGTTCATGAGCCTCGCGGGCAGCGGGGCGATGTTCATATTCTATATTTATTCAACAAAGAGTGATAAAACTAAAAAAAACAACCTCAAACGAGGTTTATTAAATAAATATAGAATATAGACCTCACTCCGCTGCCCTTGGGGCTCATGGACTAATACGTTCCGCTCTCCAAGTAATGTTACCTGTAAGCGAGCCCACTTTAAGCATTTTTAGTTTGCCCCATGGAGGAGGAGGATCAACCAGAAATGGATGTGCTTCTAGAATTAGCGTTTCTAAATGCTCTAAACTGGAAATTGTGCTGCTTTGCAACATAGTTTCCAGTTTAGAGCTCTTGGAACGAAATTAAACATTTACCGCCCTAGGCTATTAACGAAAATTTGCCGATTTTCTCGTTTCTTAAAAAGAAATCCCTTAATAGCCTATTAATTTGAAAAATTGCGATGGTTTGCGTAAAATTCTTTACAATTTAAAGGCTAAACTGGGATTTCAGGGTAACAGGGGGTTGATAGCGCCGGATTTAAAGCTTTGATGCTTCTAGGCTCAAGCCTTATTGTTGCTCCGTTTTTCTGAAATTTTTGGGTAAGTCCCCGAAAATCTGGGGATAGTGGAAGCACTGAACAGAACGGATCTGATGAACCAAAAGTAATGAAAGAGAAAGATAATACCAAACTCTCAGCTGCCTTTCTTGGGAGAATTTTGTCGGTGTATAAGTGGTCATGGAATTTCTATATTGTTTTAAAGTCCCTTTTTTGTGTAGGCTGTAGGCTATGGCAGCTGAGTGCATCTGTCACTATGACGATAAATCACAGCAGTCCCGCTTCTTAAGAAAAAAATCACTAAGTGATAGTTTATTGCAGCCCCTGGCAATGTTTGCCCATAGGCCCGACTTTAGTGAGCCTATTAGTATTCCTGGCCTGGGGGCTGACTACATCTAAAGGACGCATACATAAAATACAGATAGGCTAGGCTGTACAATTATTTTCTTTACTTTATGCTTTTACCAAGTATTGTTTCCGCTTTTCTGACACTGCACCTCAACAGGGCGTTTCTAGGGTTGATGGCCCCCAGGGCAACTAATTCCCTCTTCATTCAGAAAAATAACAAGTCGAGTCCCCCCCCCCCCAGCTATGGCACCCAGGGCAGCTTACCCCGGTTGCCCCTCTTTTGGACGGCCCCTCCCCCTGATGGTCCCAGATATAGTCCTAGCATGTATGAAAAACTAAAAGAAAACCCTAAAACAATGAAATTCTTGCTTTATAATACGCAAAGTTTTTCTATTAATCAGGTTATCACGTTTTCCGAATTGCTATCCGTTTTTTCAAATCATTTTTTGATAATATCAATTCAAGACTATTGCAATCATAGACCTAATCTTCTCAATGGTCAAAATTATAGTTCAGGGTTGCCAAGTTTTTGGTCCATGAATGTTTCCCCTGAGCATCCCAAATTTGTCATTTAGCTATATTGTGTCCTTCTTTAAATCTCAAAAACTAGAGACTAAACTTGTCAATAGTTGTATTATTGACCCAAATCCGCTTTGGAAAGCAGATAGTTAGCATCAAATATAGTGAAAAAGGAAATAAATCAAATAAGTCATTCATACAAAATGCTCAGTGTTAAAGCACGAAACTCGTATAAACATGTAAACCTTTTACTTTAGAGAAAACCCTTTGCTTGCGATATCTCTGGCAAAACCTGGATGCTAAAAAAATGTATTGAGGAACTACTTTGGTGAAACTGATATTATTATTTTTTTTACCAAAATATATATAGAGTTGGAAAATGTTCTGTTTTATGTAATAAGATTATAAAACGTGTCCCTTTTTCACTCTTTAGTGTCCCCAAATGCGTAGATATAAGCGTGGGAAGGGCAAATGCTATAGTAGTAATGGCTATATTTGGAAACAGCATTAGCACACACCAAGTATAAGTTAAGTATAGCGGGGCTGTATGCAAAATGTAACCTAACCAAAATACCAACTAAATATTTATTAAAGAATAACTGCAATGTTGTTTTTCACTGAGTTGAAGCTAATTGTCTCCGTATACAGGCAGCAATAAATCGGTTATTGTCTGATTTTATAGGTCCAAATTCTGGAGTGTGTATTTGCTAAAAGATAAGTATCGACCTTCTACCCTGGATTGACCTGACTGCGGTTTTTTTCTAACTCAATACTGCTTACACACAGTTGCAGCAAAAAGCAGAACTGTACACATCAAATTGGTCTTTTTTAGCTGCTGCCCCTAGATTCTACATGGTGCGTTTTGGGGAAAACTTCAGATTATGCGGATCGAGGACAATTTTTTTACCTGTCCTTTTGCGGAAACGCAAATCCACATGTTGGGATTTTTCCAGTGCGTGCGAGAAAACGTGCTCAGGAATTAAATGAATAATAGTTAAATTGTTTACATGCTATAATCTGTAAATTACCATTCTTTTACTTCCTAGTAATAAGAGAAGTTCATCAGCGATAAGGGGATTACAACTCATGTTCTGTAAGATAGATTAAAGTTATTTGTGATTTTTCCTCATAGTGCCTGTGATTTTCTAATTATTTTATGCATTTTTTCCGCCAAATAAATGTGTTGTCAAGGCGTCACCACTTTCCGCCACGTTTTGTACATGACATGTGAAAGTCAGAAACCCTTGTATGTTCCTCCAATTCCTCTTTTCTGCGAATTACACACTAGGAGAACTAAGGGCACAGCTTAGATACCAATACACAGTTATGAAAACTCCTATCTTGCCCATGAGAAGCTTTTGGTACAGAGCTCTGAACTTGGCGTCTCCTTCAAGCCCGCGCTCCGACGCGTAGATCGTACTACAACACCATAGGCGGGAACGCAGTACTACACAGCTTAGATACCAATACCAGTTTCCTGATACCAATTAGATACCACCAGTTTCCTGTCTCCAGCCGCTAGCATCGCTACCGCGCACTGTGTCCCAAAAATAAATCGAATTTTCATAACTGTATTGGTATCTAAGCTGTGACTAAGGGTTAAGGCGCAGTAAAACTAGAGACATGAAATTGAATAGAAAACGGGTGCGTTTAGCCTACGTTTACGGATATATATATATATATATATATATATATATATATATATATATATATATATATATATATATATATATATATATATATATATATATGTATATAGATATATATATATATATATATATATATATATATATATATATATAGATATATATATATATATATATATATATATATATATATATATATATATATATATATCAACGGGTCAGTTGAAATATTCCCGAGCTTTCCGCAAAAATAAAAAATAAACGCAAAAGCAGCTTTTTTTTGACGAAAGTTAAACAGTTCAAAATAGGGATGAAACCTTTTTATTGACAGTGAACAGATATAAAACTTTTTTTTAGTTTTACTGCTGATGATAAACACTGTATATGTGTTCGAAATATCCAGTTAAATTTTATATCTGTTCACTGTCAATAAAAAGTTTCATCCCTATTTTGAACTGTTTTACTTTCGTCATGGAAAGGCAGTGTGGTCTTCGAAGTTAGCTAATTTTGCGCAACTGTGTGAACCACAGCCGGTAAACTATCATAATTGCTGGAAGAAACAAAATGTCAGGGTACTTGTGTATTATTAAGAACACAATCAATAAGTGAAGTTATGTTCTTTCGTGAAACAAACTACGATGTAAGGTACATTTTGCGGTCTCATAGCCACAAAGACAAAACTCAATTTAGTTTGCTACTCATAGTGATAGAAGATAGTGTCTGAACATGGATTTTGAAATGAAGATTTGGGATTTGCCAAAGACTGAAAAGAGGTAATTATATTTTTCAAGGATAAGAGTTGTTGCCCACAACAAAACAGTGCGTCAACGGACACAACTTCTCCTACGAGAAGGAACATTTAGGTTAGGCTAACCTAATTAAAGTGTACCTGCATCGTAGTTTGTTTCACGAAAGGACCTAACCTCACTTATTGAGTGTGTTCTGAATAATACACAAGTACTAATCTCAGTTGGAATTCTGGTTTAGAAAAAAAAAATATGAAACAATAGGAGAATAACCATGATTATAGTAAGTTCTTCTGAATCAAAATCTCGATTGTATTTGGTAACGCTTTTAAATAACCTCTTCTGAACTTAATTTTCATAAAACAAGGGAGTAGTACCATTTGGTTCACCTTTCAACATATTTTCCAAATATAATGGTCTACAATGGAATTGTCCCATGCGCTCTCCCCCTAATTTATTTATTTTCTTTATTTCCCTCAAAAAATGAGGAGTACGCTACAATATAATATAAAGAAAAAACAAATGATAACACTTACAATCAAAACCTATCAAATATTGATCAAATACTTAAAAAAAAAGATACAAAAACACTTGCTAAATAGTTTAGTCTATAAATCATGAAGAGCCAGAACTGTTACGAAAAAACGGAAATAAATTGTGGCCTAATGGAGCAAGATTTAGTCCTAAGCTGACCATACTGATTTTGCTTCTGTTTAGTTGACGTGAAATGCCTGGTTGATCTTCTGAGCCTTTAAAAACGCCAATGGGGACTATAGCCACCAGAAAAAGTAAGATCATAGGCGACTTCGTCTGAAAACCCTTGTTGAAGATAAGACCTAATCGAACCAGCTAAGTTTCCTGTATAGCCTGGGGCAATATATGACCTCGTTTGGGGATGGGCTGTCAAGTTAGTGACCATTATATTGAAACAATATTGAATGGAATACCCAATCTCACCGATTATCTATAGATTTGCTACTATATTACATGGGCAGATTCTGACTGTCAGCTCCCGGGGCAAGAATTGCATCTAGCGCCCTCTTGTTAACAAACCAATTATAAATATTACCGCGAATATCCGAAGTTGGTGAATGTCGACATTCACTGGTGAATGCCCGAAATACATTTTTTTTTTTTCTTGGATTTAGTCACTGTTGCCAGTCTACTTTTTCAGTTTAATGCAAAGTTTGATGATGACAGGTTGGGTTTAGTTCGGTTAGATAGTTAACGAATTTTTGATATTCATAACCAAATTCAACCTAAAATAAACTAACAATCTAACCTAATTTTAATTTTTACCAACATAGCTAGCATAAGACTGAAAATGCTGACTCGCAAAGCTAATTGAATCCAAACAGAAAAAGAAATTTCTAATTTTTTTTCTCGGTCTGATGCGATATTTTCTGGATCTGATCTGATCTGTTCTTGGTCTTATCTGACCAGATTAACCAGATTTTGGACATTCACGGTAACATAGGTATCATATTACAGTATTTCTATTCTCTAAAAAGTATATTTATTTACTGTATATTCATTTTATCGTTTTACTATCATTAATATATTGTCAAATATATATCTAAGGTTCAAGATAAAACTCTCAGATTCCAGGAAACACATTTTTATTGATGACCCAGTACACATACAATTTAAATTATATACAATCAATCTGTCCTGTTAGTTAAAACTTAACTTTACATACTTTTATCGAAGCAGATGTCTTCATATGAAAGCTTTAAAGCCACATCATGTTCTATGTGGATTAACTCAAGTTTGCCAACAGTTACTTGGCTATCCCTGATGTCTAAGATAGTTTTTAATTAACTTTAATTTGCTAAGTATCTTTCATTAGAAGGAACTGTAACAGGCATAGTTGAATACATTTTCAAAGCGAACTGGGGCGTTAGAGCTGAAAAATTAGGGCTCAAATTTTGCTCGATCAGATCAAAAAGTGGCTTACGAGCCAGCGTCCCTATGAACCAGTACCCGGGGAGGGCACCCTAAAATTAAACCTAGGCACTGTGAAAATCAAGTGATTTTCCTTGGTGTTCAAGGTGGAGGACTGTAACCGTCCTTCTCAAGGTTGCCGACCATGCTGATTCCAATGGTGTACTTTTTGTTTCGATCTGACGCCATTTTCATGGGAGGTCAGGTTCTTCTTCGAAATGACAGTAAATTTCTTTTTGCCCTTTTTCAACTTTTATGTTACTCCGGGCTGTGGTTCGCTTTTTACTAGATTGCAGCTACTGCTGTAACCATGATGTAGGTGGAAGATTTTCATTTAAGTAAGAACGTTATTTTAAATGAAATCTTACAAGTCTCATCATACAAATTTTTCTCAAAATTCTTCTTTTAGTCTAATTGAATTTTTGAGCAATTATATCATTTTGGCAGTAAATAGTGTGTTCAAGTAAATGGACAAAATTGGTGATAATCGATTAATATTAAAATATTGAATAATATTTAAATCATACTAATGAATGATATTCATACTTGATCATCATTTAAGGGCCGTGAATACAAATTTTGATTTATGGATTATTTTCATAACATTGGTATGTATGTTATGTATCCGGTATGACTCTTGATCTGAATGCGAACTCATTGGTCCTCCCTTAGATTTTGAAAATACTTTCTTTTTGATATTTTGTATCGAGGAATTTTTTTTCGGATACTTTAATTAAGAAGTTGAAAAAGAAACAACATTTGCCCTATTATTAGGGGTTGTCACCAAATGGAATGGGAATAGTTCTCACGAAAGGATAAAAAGGGAACTGGGACCCTATGATATGGGTTAAGGAGTAAATACGTTGGGATGGAGGGGGTGTGTACAGCTTTGTTGACCTCAGGCGGCTCGGTGCTGCAGTGAGTCGTTAGTAATAGCAGTAGTATCACAAATATATATTCATTTATATTCAAGGGTACTTGTGCATTGTTGTTTGTAATTACCGGTTTCTTTGTGTGTACTCGGAGGTAATTATATTTACTCTGAGTGGGATAAACTACTATGCAGGAATATTTTTTTTTATTAAATGTTTATGTATAGAGTTGGTTAGGTAATTATCTGTGGTAGTTTCCATATATTTTTTTACTTAAGTATTACACAAGTGCATCTATTCAAGTTATTGTCTTCCTACTGACTGAAGTGTTTTTTTTTTTTTTTTTTTTCACTTTTGAAAATAAGTTAAAATGTAAGAAATTTACTTAGTGGGTCTATATATACTCATTAGATTTCTAAGGTTTCTACTTCCTAGGATTTGCGTAGAATTATGATATTGTAAAAAAAAACCTTTAAATGCCCTTTCAAATGGTTTAAAGTCAACAAGTCTAACATTTTAAAAATGCAAGTAAATATCGCTAAATAAAAGCTATATATTCTAGTTTTTAATTTCATTTTGCGCCATTTCCTTTCTCTATTTTAATTTGCTTGAAAATCGTAGACCCCTGCTAAAATTTCCCATGGAGTGTGGGGGGGGGGGAAAGTGGCCATGGCTCTCCCTTGCTTTGTAAGAACTCTTATGAAGCTCTTAGAAAATGGTTATTTGAAATGTTCTTGGAAATTTGAATTTGTAGTTATACGGTTGTGAGTAGGTTTGAATATTCATTCATTTTTGACATGATAACATCAAACTTATTGCTTGCACCCCTAGCTTCTGAATGTAAAATGCCAGGCAAGTATGTGGTATTTATTTTGTTTGCGGGTGAAAATTTATTTCATAAGAAGTAGGGTACAACCTCCTGAGTGGGGCTAAAACTATTTCAGTACCTTTGGCTTAAAGGTTGCCTAATATGCATTATGTACCGAATCACGGAGCGTTATTTAGTAGCACGTGAAAATTTTCACATATCTTTTCTTATTCCTTAACCCGCTGCATCCTAATATTTTGTTAATGCTCAAAGGAAAACCCTTGTCACGAACAACCTACTGTGCTCACTTAGAATTTAAAAAACGCGAGATTGTACCCTTTCGGTTTCATCATGACAGTATCCAGCTTCTTGCTTTCACTTGAAGCTTTTTAGTGCAAAATTGGTGGCTTCTAAAAAAGTATTTAGTTTTGTGATGAGTGCGAATTTAAAACAAAGAAAAAACTAAGCGATTTGTAAGGAAAGTATAAGAAATTGTGGGAATCTTTAAAATGTTACTGTAAGAATATAAAATGTGAAAACATCGATATTTCGAAAGGAGGGCATGGGATTGAAGGCCTTCTGTCTATATATCGTTAAATTCAATCCTAGCAATATTTGTCTCTTAGCGTGGCTACCCTAGGGGTCAGCAGGTTGCGCAGGATTTTTTTTGGGGGATATAATTTGACTATACCCCTTCCAAATGCCACGGCATGGTAAGGGAGAGGGATATCAAACAAATCCACAAGATAAATGGAATTACAGTAAACTCGGAAAGGGTCTAAAACTGTGGCTCCGTTATTTCCCTTCTGAGATTACACTAAACTTGAACCCCCCCCCCCACCCCCTCATTCCACTCGAAATGTTTGCCCGACTTGCAAAAATGTAACAAAAATGGATGTAAGCAAATTTTGAGGCGCTTTTAAAGTTTTTTGTAAACCCCCTGGGAAAAGTATTTTTGTACCCCCCCCCCCTCCGAAAAAATCCTGGATACGAACTTTTGCTGTATATAGAACTTATAAAAATAAATTGTTTGTTTTTTAAGGCGAAGCGGAGTTAGTTGAGCTACCACCAAATGAGCGACAGGCCCAATTACTTCGTCAAAAGGAGGAGGCCCAAAAAAGACGAAGGAGGAAGAAGAGAACCGACTCCAGTGTGTATTCTTCCACATTCCATGGTAAGTTAGTGTTCCGAAATGTTGTTACTAGAGGTGTTGACTGCTGTCAGTCGTGTTGCATGCATGAATATTAAAGGTGCTCTGCTTTTTGGTAAACATGGTAAGAGCTTTTTATTAATAAGTTGTGGAATTAGTATAATAATGTCACTGGTCTTAGAAAAAAAAAGAAAATCACTGGAAATACGACCCAATTAAGCCACTATTTATTTGGCGTGCTTTTGCTAAAGCAATCACTTGGTATTTTCGTCTTGGTACCTTTAGACACTGAAAAAATAGTCACAATTTTTTTCCAAAATTTCCAAATATGTGATCCCCCTCCCCCACTCCAAAAAAAATTGCGCACACTTACGGAACGAAACACTTATGGCGATTTTTAGTGCTGACAAAAAAGATCACAACTGGGATTTCTTTTTCTTAACTCGAACACTTCCAGATTTGTGAGTTCAAAATGAAATCTTGTGAGAAACTATGTGACCCCGTGCCCCCTCCCAAAAAAGAGAAGAAAAACGTCGCATGAACTCATGGAGTGGAACACTCGATAATGTTATTTTTGTGTTGACAGAAAAACGAATAATATAATGACAAGTTAGTTGTATTGTTTGAAAACTTCACTTTTGGGGTAAAACAAGTCTTTTGAGAGAAAATGCAAAATAATCTTATACGAAATTCCGGACTGCTTCAGTAATAGTTTTTTTTTATAAGACATTAATAGGACCGGTGCACCGGTTACTGGCCTGGAGATTTGAACTTATATCTGATTGTTATGCTAATATAGTGCATTATGTTAAGCTAACCAATCACACAATTTTTTCCAGTAGGCCTTCTTAAGTTCTGTGAAATGAACTGATGCATGATAATGTGAAATATTTCCCAAAAGTGTGAATATCCTGTTGCCAGTATGTTATTTTCTCTGTGTTGAAGTCACTAGGATTCTATTTTAATTAATTATTGATTTGACTACAAATACTAACAAATCGCTGCAGTACTCAGTCGCCTAACGCCAAAACAGTTGCGCATGCTCCTACTCCAACTCAGTCTGTCCAAAGCCTGCTATGAGCCTAGAATTGAGGCTGTTTAGAAAGAAATGTATTAATAAAACAACTCTTACTTCATAATATACAGAAAAAATTGTAGTTGTACGCATTTTAACTGAAATTTCATTATACTGTACCCCAACCTTCCCTAACGGGCAAATAAATAGCCGAGTAAATAATTCATGCATTTTGCCATGCTTGTTCTCCGCCCGTCTACTTGTAAATTGAATCAAGTGACGAAATCAAGAACCGGAAAAGGCATGGGGAATATGTAATTTGGGCTATATATTAGGGTGGGGGTAAGATTTAGTAGAATGGCTGTCAAAATGTTTAAACTACTATTATTCTGCTTATCATGAAATACGAATTGTTTTCTTAACACGTTTTCTTCTCAGCAGTCGTAATTCTAGACTTATGCCCAAAGCTTCACCCCTTAACCTACTCTTCGTTTATGACCGAAAAGAAAGATCTTTGGCTGTCTGTCATCTTTCATTGGCAGTGTGTACTAGCTATCTTTACCTTTTTCACATGGCAGCCCTAGAAAGTGGGATAGAACCAATTGATGTGAAATTTTACAGACGTTGATAAAATAGTTCGTTTTTCGTAAAACGTTAAATGTATATGGATATAAGCAGTTTTACAATTCATGACAGAAGATAAAAGTTGCTGTCGTTTTCTAATCTGTTATTATTACTTATGACGGTTCAGTATTGACAGTAGTGCGTTTTTCAATGTTGTAGACTCATAATCCCCTCGCGAATGCCTGTTGAATTGAATTTCCAAAACCGGTTTTACTATGTTGTCTGTCCTTGTTGATATTTACAAAATTGCTATTGGTCTGTTTTTGAATTGCTTAGTTGTATTATTGAGACTTGCATTTAATATCCGATAATAATGTTATTTAAAGTGTGATGAGATTTTCATTGCGCCTTATGCTCAAACAAACATTGATGGGGCATTTTATATTCTTTTGTTGAGGGGGGGGGGAGAAGAAGACCAATTTAACTACGAAATATTAGTTAATTCTTTTGAGTTAAGTTTAATAGAATTCGAAGAACTAGTAATTAAAACCCCGATAGAATTGTGTGTTAGAGGCTTTTTGCTATCTTGGAACGTAGTTGAGTTAGGTCAAAAATATCTTAGTTTTACAGAGCTGGTGCCTCAGGAAGGTAATTTGAAGTATTTAACTCCACCCCCTGTCCCTCCAAAGGATGCTAACCTCCCATGCGCTTGTCAAAACTGGGCTTTAAAAAAGAAACCTCCAAGATATATCTACATCACCCATGAGACCTAGCAAGTGTTCTGAGCCTATCGACTTTGCTAAATCATGATTTGTACGGTTTTAACGAATTAGAGATTGTGTTATATTCGAAAAGAACACAATACGGCATTAAATACTATTATGTCAATAGACTTATGTTTTCCGAACCTATAGTCAAAGAAAAGCATACTTAACAAAATCATGAAAACATACCATTTTCCTACGTTGGGGCTTGTATAAAAGTATGTCCTATGTAATAATAGGGTGGCATGAGAGATAGCTTGAAAACCACTTCCTAAGGTATAATTTAGGCTTTCGTTCCTAATTTTTTTTTATCCTAATGCAAATATTTTCCAAGCTAGTGAAAGCATCTCTTCTTGAATTTTACCAAAACTCACAGCATGTGTTCCTGTTTTGACTATAACCTCTCGGTTTTGGTTTAACAGTTAAAACAACTTCGATTTTCTTCTTTTGACTTTTACTTTCATTTTTGACCAAGCTTCATCACATGTTTGCCTGTTAGGGGACTTGGTTCCATTCATTTTAGAACGGCAAAAACAATGCAATGGAAATGAAAGTTGGGGTTGACCAGTTGCGTCAATTGGGGGTGCAGGGGGGTATGCGCAACTCAAGTTTTTTTTCCTTTTCCCTATACTTTAAAAAATATCTTTATGGGGTATATTCTTTGAAAAATGCCGGCACTTGTGTCTTATAGCCACCACACTCAAATTCTGCCGAGAAGTGAAGTTTGGTTAATTCTAATGAAATAACCAGTTTTTCAGACCGGGGGGGGGTGAAATTCATGCAGCATACGATCTGTATTGATAGGAACCAGTGTCTAACGATGGATGTTAAAATGACAGTTTGGGATTTGCCAAGAAGTGAAATTACTTTTCTGGGATAAGGGGGTGCAGTTCAAAACAAAATGGTCCGTCAGTGGACACAGCATGACTTGATTCTTTTTCGATAAAGACCTTTTTTTGGAGTGTACAACTAGGCCATGTATGAACAGCTCGGTTTGCGTGTCAATAAGTGGTTTCCTCACAGTAGAACACTATTTGTTAGTGCAATTCGTTTCATTTCTTCTAGGGCTTACAAATCGTCGTCTGTGGCCTGTGTGTTCTGGGCGCATATTTCTAAGTTGTAGTTTTCATTATTTTGTTGATAAAGTATTATATTTTCATAATATTTTCTTTTGCTTCATTAGCATTAACCAAAATTCACTTCTCGACAGAACTTGAGTGGGGCGGCTATAAGACACAAGCACCAAAATGTCTCTTTTATTTAAAAAAAAAAAATTGTCCCCCCAGATTGTCGTGAATTGGCGCCAGTGAAAGTGACCCATTACATATCAAAATTCTGCACTTATTAGACTTATTACGAGGAGTTGCGTACTCTCTGCCACTTAAGTGTTTCTGGAAACGCCAAGGAATCTTAGCACAGTAGAATGTAGTCGTTCGCATTCAAAAAAATAATCTTATACCATTTTTTTTCATTATTCACGTATTGACCTATTTTGATGACATGTTATGACAATACCAATCGATATTGATCCATTACAGCGTGCAATATAAAAAAAATATCCTTTGGAAAATGTGTTTTTATCGATTGAGATTCTTAACCAAGCAAAAAAAAAACCTTTTATAAGATCTGCAGGCATTTACATGGAAGACAGGGGGGAGTGAATTGAAAATTATAAGAAACAATAGAACAATCGTTGGTAGAGGGGAGAGTAAGCTGAAAATTGGAAAAAAAAACATTTGAACAATGGTTAAACTCATTTGAGATTCAAAAGGGAGAACAGGAATATCTCTTGTAAATTTCAGTAGATACCCCCATAAAATGGTGAAAACCACTTCTGGTTCTTAGCAATAGATTTTGATTGCGAGAAGTTGCTATTTGAGAGATTTGATTTATTTTACCCTAAAAGATCAGCCAAATCTCCACTGAAGTAATGTGGAAAGTGAGCTAAAACAAAATTAAAATATTAAATCATGTAAAGCCTTGATTTTGAAAAATCATCCCGATACTGGTGTGAAATCTTATCAACCCTTTATTCAGGAAAGTATAAAGGTAATGTGGGTCCAATCTGCCCCCTCCCTCAAAAGGTGGAACTCATTCGAATGGATTATCGTGTTTGTGCTCACTTTTCTCTCCCCCAAGTCTTTGTTTGTTTGTATCTAGGAATGCTATCATACCTGGAGTTTTACTATTGCGATTTTTCCTATAGGTTTTTACACTTCGCCTGCTTTTGTGTTTTTTTATTATTATTTTCCCTCCCTCAAAAGGTCGTACTTCCTCCAAATGGATTACCATATTCGTGTCCATCTTTCTCTCCCCACCCCCAAGTGTTTGTATGTTTTTCTACGAATGCAGGTATGCCGGGAGTTTTAATGCTCGTAATGTTTCCTGCATATCATATATTTCACTAGATTTTCTTAGATTTGCCCCCCCCTCTCCTTCAAAAGGCCGTATTCTCTTTAAAATCATGTTCTGTGTTCGTTCCACCTTTCTCCCCCAAGTAATTTGCTGATTGTACCTACGAATGCTCTAATGATTTGTATAATATTCCCTAAATTATCCTACTTGTATTTGCCTCTTTTCTATCGCGTTGTCTTATGTTCTTACCTAAGACAAGCTTTTGCTGTTCAGTATGCAAATCGTGTCAGCGATTAAGTTGCCAGACATGTGTCGGGTATTCGATAATCTATGCTTTTTGTGTTCCGTTCAACTTGTTCTCTATGCTAGCTTGTAGCCAAGTTCTACTCTACTTGAAACTAATATTGATGTTGCATTCAAATGACGGCCACGGCTTGTGGTCTAGAGTTTAGTCCATGTCTAATATCAAGCGCAAAGCCTAAAATTTTCAATATGATTAATTTATAAAAAAATAAGCTTTTCCAATGAGAGTAAAAGCTGAAGTTGAAAAATAACGAACAAAATTATTCTTTCGCAGTATATGTAGTATATTTTTGAAAAACAATTCAAATAAACCGGTCCATGATTGTTTCCTTATATTTGTAGAATTCTGAAAGAAATAAGCGCTGTACCAAAGATACGTTTACCTCTAAAGGCAGTAGGAGAAAAAAAATTCTGTTACCTGAACAAATTGAATTGTTTGAAGATTCAAAACAAAAACACGAGGTGGGCATGACATACTTTATAAGTAAAAAAGTTATAGTAAAGTGCTTGTGCTTTATTTTGTACCTCAATTTTTGTCTTTTGTTTCTTAGGGATTCCTTTTTATTCTTAGCATAACAGCTATAATTGTCCTAAGTCATCTCTAAACCCAGGGGCGGATCTAAAGCAAAATCTTGGGGGAAGCCTAATGTGACAAGGGCGTTAATGAGCAGAATCGTGGAAGGGGGGCAATGTGACAAAGTTGCCAATAATTGACAAATTTATTCTAAAGAAAGAGTAAAAAGGAAAATAACAAGAGCTAAGAGCTCATATGGCACTTGTGACGAGGCGAGAAGAGCTAAGAGCCAAGAGATCATATGGTATGAGCTTTAACAAAATTCTATGAATCAATAGATTGATTTAAAAAGGAAAATAAGAGGCTTAATGCCGGTCAAGATTTAAAATAAGAGCTCTGAGTCACAAAGTCCTTCTAAATCTCAAAATTCATTAAGATCCGATCACCCACTCGTAAGTTATAAATACCTAATTTTTTCTAATTTTGCCTCTCCCTTTTGCCCCCCAGATGGTCGAATCTGGGAAAACGACTTCATCAAGTCAAATTGTGCAGCTCCCTGACACGCCTACCAATTTTCATCGCCCTAGCACGTCCAGAAGCACCGAATTCGCCAAATCACTGAACCCCTCCCCCCCAACTCCCCTAAAGAGAGCGAATCCAGTACGATTCTGTCAATCACGTATCAAGGACATTTGTTTATTCTATCCACCAAGCTTCATCCCGATTCCTACTCCCCAAGTGTTTTTCCAAGATTTCCCACTCCAAATCCCCACAATGTCAAAAGATCTGGTCGGGATTTGAAATAAGAGCTCTGAGACATGAATTCCTTCTAAAAATCAAATTTCATTACGATCCGATCATCTATTCGTAAGATATAAATACTCCAATTTTCATGTTTTCCAAGAATTCCGGTTCCCCCCTCCAACTCCCCCGAATGTCACAGGATCTGGTCGGAATTTGAAATTAGAACTTAAGCACAAGATCCTTCTAAATATCAAATTTCATTAAGATCTGGTCACCCTTTCGTAAGTTACAAATACCTCAATTTTCAAAATTACCCCCCCCCCCCGATTCCACCAAAGAGAGCAGATCCGGTCCAGTTATGTCAGTCACGTATCTTAGACAGGTTTCTATTCTTCCCATCCAGTTTCATCCTGATCTCACCGCTTTAAGTATTTTCTAATATTTCCGGTCCCCCCCAACTGCCCCCCCCCCCAATTACGCTTGATCCGGTTGAGACTTAAAGTAAGATATCGGAGTTACGAGGTCCTTCTAAATATGAAGTTTCATGAAGATCCGATCACTCCTTCGTAAGTTAAAAATACGTCATTTTTCTTATTTTTCAGAATTACCCCCCCCCCCCCGCAATTGAGCGGATCCGTTCTAATTATGTAAATCACGTATGCAAGACTTCTGCTTATTTTTCCAACCAAGTTTCATCCCAATCCCTCCAATCTAAGTGTTTCCCATCATTTTAGGTTTCCCCAACCCAAACTTCCCCCAATGTCACCAGATCCGGTCAGGATTTAAAATAAGAGCTTTGAGACACGATATCCTTCTAGAAATCAAATTTCATGGAGATCCAATCACCCGTTCGTAAGTTAAAAATACCTCATTTTTTCTAATTTTTCAGAATTAACCCCCCCCCCCCCAACTACCCCAAAGAGAGCGGATCCGTTCTGGTTATGCCAATCATGTATCTAGGACTCGTGTTTTTTTCCACCAAGTTTCATCCCGATCCCTCCACTCAGTGTTTTCCAATTTTTAGGTTTCTCCATCCCCCCCCCCCAATGTCACCAGATCCGGTCGGGTTTAAAATAAGAGCTCTGAGCCACAATATCCTTCTAAATATCAAATTTCATTGAGATCCGATCACCCGTTCGTAAGTTAAATATACCTCTTTTTTTCAGAAATACCCCCCCCCCCCAACTACCCAAAAGAGAGCAGATCCGTTCCGTTTATGTCAATCATCTATCTAGGACTTGTGTTTATTTTTCCCACCATGTTTCATCCCGATCCCTCCACTCTAAGTGTTTTCCAAGTTTTAGTTTTCCCCCTCCCAACTCCCCGCCCCATCACCAGATCCGGTCGGGATTTAAAATAAGAGCTCTAAGACACGATATCCTTCTAAACATCAAATTTCATTGAGATCCGATCACCCGTTCGTAAGTTGAAAATACCTCATTTTTCTAATTTTTAGAATTACTCCCCCCCCCCCCTAACTACCCCAAAGAGAGCAATTCAGTTCCGATTATGTCAATCATGTATCTGGGACTTGCGCTTATTTTTCCCATCAAGTTTCATCCCGATCCCTCCACTCTAAGTGTTTTCCAAGATTTTAGGTTTCCCCCCTCCAACTCCCCCCAATATCATCAGACCCAGTCGGGATTTAAAATAAGAGCTCTGAGACACAATATCATTCCAAACATCAAATTTCATTAAGATCCAATCACCCGCTCATAAGTTAAAAATACTTCATTTTTTCTATTTTTTTTTAATTAACCGGCCCCCACTCCACCCCCCCCCCAGATGGTCAAATCGGGAAAACGACTATTTCTAATTTAATCTGGTCCGGTCCCTGATACGCTTGCCAAATTTCATCGTCCTAGCTTACCTGGAAGTGCCTAAAGTAGCAAAACCGGGACCTTAGGTTTTCCCCCTCCAACTCCCCCCAATGTCATCAGATCCGGTCGGGATTTAAAATAAGAGCTCTGAGACACAATATCATTCCAAACATCAAATTTCATTAAGATCCAATCACCCGCTGATAAGTTAAAAATATGTCATTTTTTTCTATCTTTTGCGAATTAACCGGGCCCCCACTCCCCCCCCCCCCAGATGGTCAAATCGGGAAAACGACTATTTTTAATTTAATCTGGTCCGGTCCTGATACGCCTGCCAAATTTCATCGTCCTAGCTTACCTGGAAGTGCCTGAAGTAGCAAAACCGGGACCGACAGACAGACAGACCGACAGAATTGGCGACTGCTATATGTCACTTGGTTAATACCAAGTGCCATAAAAACAAGGAATGAAGGTGCCAGAAAAATCTTGGGGTCCCTGTCCCCCCCCCCTCTGGATCTGCCCCGGTTAAAACTAAAATTCAACGATTAAAACAGCCCCATAATTATTACTTAAACGAAAGCTCAACTAGAGTCTTAAAGATCGCGTTTATTTATTTACTTATTTTATCAAAACAGGAGAAAGCCATAGGCTGTCGTTGTATTTAAATATACGTGTTATATATGTATACGTCTTATATATATGTATATATATATATATATATTGATTTTACTATTGATTTATATATATATATATATATATATATATATATATATATATATATATATATATATATATATATATATATATATATATATATATATATATATATATATATTGATGATATTGACATGGCTTTAAAATATATTGATTTCTTTTTTAGATCTATATAGACTCACTGGAGAGTTTCTTGGGGAAGGAGCATACGCCTCCGTGCAAACTTGTGTTAACATCTGGACAGACATTGAATATGCAGTCAAAGTATGTACTTGTTTTAATAATTCTCTTTTTTTTATTTCTTTTTTTTTTAAATTCCAGTTGGTTAGTGAATTTTATTTCCTAATAAACGAGTCATTCGGTAAGAAAATTGTATTAGAAATGTATTTTTTGTAATTAATAGTAAGAGAGAGGTGGGTGTAAACCGATAGAGTAGATAATTATGGAAAAAATATCGCATACACCATTCTAATAAGTCATATTTGAGATGGAGTCACATTTGAGAAAAATTGGATGCCAAAAATTGAGTCTTACCAACTTTGTCTTCGAAAAAAAAAGTTCCATCAGCATATCAAAGATTTCGATTCTAATCATCTTGTGCATTTTTATGGAATTTAGGCCTATGTTGGTTGTGAAATTTATGTTGGTGCATGTTTATGTCAAGATGTGGTTGATTAGGTAGACCTGAGCTAGCAGCAGATTCCATCGGGAACAGGCAAAAAAGCTAAAATACTGAACCCAGATACCCTATAATGTCAAACCTATGAACCAAATAATATAATGTCAAACCCTATAATGTCAAATGATTGTTTTCAGAGCTGAGAGTTACGAACTTTGGCAATAAAATAGGTAGATATTTATTTATATTATAATATATTTACCCAGAGAAAACTATTAGGTGTAATAGTTCCTTAGAAGGTTGTTTAATATGCCGTATATTAGACTAAACCAATATACGGGTAGGCCACAACTGCTACTAACAACTACTACAGCACCTAGCTGCCTAAGGCCTACCCCACGGCGCACACCCTCCCTCCATCCCAATTTATTCGAAGCTTCCTTGTTTAGAGCCTCCTAAGAAGTCTCAATTCCCTTTAAATCCATTCTTACGACCTTATCCCACTCCACTCGGGGATGACCTGCTTTTTGTTTGGCCCTTTATGCTTGTCGGAAAAAAACCATACTTTGCAATCTGTCAACCTTTATCCGCAGAACGTTTCCTACCCATCTTAACATTTCTCTCATTATAGCATAGAATCACCTTTTTCGTAGAGTTTACTGTTTGAAATCCAGTCAGTCAGATGGTTGCTCAAAAGAATCTGCAGACAGACAATTCCTCTGAAAAACATCTAGCAAAATCCCCCTCCGTTTTTCGAAGGATTCACGCTTCAGAACCATGATTGACCACTGTAGCTTTTATCACTGTCATCGATAGGTTTATCCAGTATAATAATGTACATTTAGAAAAAAGTATGAAACGTAAGCAAAGTTATTAATTGCTGAACATATCTAGTATTAGCATAGAAAGTATGTTTTGCTAGTGCATAAGATGTGATGAAAGTCACATAAACTTCCTGTTGTATTTTAGGGATACACTATCATAAGTCCAGCCAGTGTGCATTTGAAATCACCTGTTCAAAACTTTCGCAACTTTTCCTCACCGTTATTTTTAAGTGACCTGGATTGTATCTTGATCTAAAAGAGTTTTGCCAAGAGTTAAATTGTTTTTATTAGTCCCGCCAGATTTTACTGCGAATTCTAATGGATTTGTTATGCAAATAAAGCAACCTTCCAATGCCAAGATAGTCTCTGCTTTTTTTACTTGTTAGGGGGGAGGGTATAATCTATAACAGATTTTTTCATTTAATTCTATGCTCCATTTTGGGTGGCTATATGGATAAAACAAGGGAAAAATTGTAAGTTTTATTTCTTGAAAACCGGCAGCAAAAACGCCCCATATATCATTTATTTGTCAATTTATTAACTAATAAATTGTCAATTTTATTTGTTTTATGTGGTTTTTTTTTCAAACCAAGCAAGAAAATGATAGTCTACATTACAAATCTTAATGCACCATACATCAGAAAACCATATCATACTTTTAAATGAAAAGGGAATAAGGTTTTTTTTTTACGTCCAATTCTTCTTTTAGACGAGTTTGCTCCTCTTAATTTTGTACCTGTTTCCTAATTCTCTATTATAAATCTTACTGGGGGTTCCCCCTAAAAAATTGGTCCGAAAGAACCTCGTAAGAAATTAACTTGATTGAATATTTCTTGTGGTTAAATCCCTTTTCTAATGAAAGTCCTCCGATTTTTATCTCCCCACAAGATCTGAACCCCTTAGAAAAAAAAACACATCACGGCTAGGTATGTGTAAGCATACTAGTGAAGGGCTTTTGATTTCTAAGGGTTGTATAACCTCTGCGTTAAATCAGCTTATTGGTCTCGAAACTAAAAAAAGAAGATTTGTTTTTGCACAAGGGCTGTGGAGTCGACTGTAGTTATAACTGGTTTCAACTCCGATTCTATCCAGCAAAAAATTACTAAAACTCTGTCTCACGACTCCAGCTTCACAGCTCTCTTTTAAATCTTTATAGAACAGGATTTTATAAGTTATTACCGACTTTTTAAAACTAGCCAATTCGGTGGTCCAAAAAGAGTCGTGTTGTGCAGACTAAATTTCACAAAGCTTACATAAACCGGAAAAGGGTAATATTTGTTGCTATTCTTTTTTACGATTTCCCAAAAGTTTCTGTGAATTATAAAAGGGAATATAACAATTTAGCAAAACAACTCAAATTCCGTAATATCTTGAGAACCAAATAAAATACGACGAAACGACTTAAAGATCGATATAACTTAATTAACTCGAGGGGGCAATTTATCTAGGTTCTAAGTTTTTTTTTTCGTCTTTTTATTTTCAACTGATGATTCACTAGAATATATTTTATTTGTTTGTATTTTTCAGATCTTACTTATACTTTTGTCTTATGAAAATTTGAGCCCTTATAGTATTTAGCCCTATAAAGAGCCCTTTTAATCCTATAATTTTTGTAGAAGTGCAGATTAGAAGTATTTGTTCTTATCGACCTAAATAAAATGTGAGCCTACTTCGGATCCCTGCTCCTGTCTGAAGGAGCGGTGCTCGTTTAAGTTTCTAAAAAAAAACTTGGTTAACTAGTTTTTTTTGTTGTTAATGTCTACTTCCGTTACTGGTGTGGTTAAACAAGATATTCCTATTGTCGGGTAGGGCACTCAACTTGGTGATAACTTAAAATAGCAACGAGTTTCTTCTGCGCCTTTATGCATTGACAATTCGGTTGTATATAAGATTTTCCGATTTGACAATCCTGAATTATGCGCATTGTATTACTATAAGTAGATAGTATATTTATGAGGCTATCACGGAAAAACTGTAGACTGCTAAGGCTACTACTAACAACTCACCGTAGCGTCAAGCGGCCTGATGCCGACATAGCTACGCACGCTCCTCCTCTGTCCCAATCTTGTTTAAGCTTCACTGATTACACCCTCCCTGGAAGCTCCTATTTCCCTTAAATATTTCCTTACAACAAACAGTAACAACCTAGTTACTGCAAGACATCAAAATTGAAATTGTCTGTGTTTGTAGACGAGTGTTTTCCAACCTGCAAGCGTTGCTAACCGCTGTTATGACTAGCTTTTGCAGGCAACTAAGGGAAGTTAGCATCGCATTGTCGATGAGAGTTGGAGTCCGAGGCTGCGATATTCAACAAAATTGATCAGAACCTGTTATAATCTTCATTTCTTCAAGCTTTAACCAAATCACACAACAATTTGTGATGTGACTTTTATTAACAAAATGTATAACCCAGAATATAATGGAAATAACCTCCAACTAAGCAAGTTTTCCGCCTTCATTTCTATGCCAATTTTTACATGTTTTGCTCCACCTGGACGTGAGTAAAGTTGAGGTGACAGTACGCCTGATTCTGACCAGAGTCATCTAGATCCCTTTTCAGTCGCTCTAAAAAAATTTCCTCTTGGAAACTTTTTTTGTTATTCTACAAGTAGGCTATATTAATACCCTCCCACCTTTGTCTGGCCTGGGTGGAGTTTTTACATACATTTACACGAGTCTCTCTAAAACAAAGCCAGGCACTTGTGTATTGTAGCGACCACACTGTTGTTCTTGATCCGATGCTAAACTGGTTTCTCTGTGTGCATTTGGAGATAATTAAGTTAGCCTGAGTGAGATAAACTACTATCTGTGTATATTTTAATTAAAATTTTAATATATAGAGTTGGTTAGGTTAGTTATTTAATATATTGCATTCTTGGCGGCCTGCTTTCCATAATTCTGTTTTGTATTTTCAATAATTTGTTACTAAATTATTATATTTGCATCATATTTTGGCACATTTCATTAAGATTAACTTAACTGGTTACTCAGTTTCTGAATCTGTTCATCTCCGACCTGAACCAGTTCCACCACACCAAAACGGTTAACGATATACCTATTCTTGAACCACCGAGGGGCCTGAAGCAAAAATTCCGTGTACTTAAAATAGCACATTCATAACACTAACCTATCAGATTCAGTAAAAAATTTCCCAAAATGGGGTTAAATATAGAATGCTCAAGAGAGCCACACTATTATATATTCGAGAAAGGGCTTCCTGTTCCAGATTAAGCTGCAAGGTCACCACACTAGCATAAGCAATTTTAAGTTTGCGCTCACCATTCCGCAGGAAAAGCTTTCGTGTATTCTCAATCGAAGACCCAATCGGGAGACCTAAATATGTTAGTGCAGTGGTGGGTGCCACCTCACTATTACCTAGACAGACACTATTGGGCACATAACTACCGTGTAAACTAAAGAAGAGAACTTAGTACTTTGCAGCATTCTTATTTTGTCCTATTTGTAGATATTGAAAATGTCTGGAGTCAAAGTTGGCTTTAACTTGTAAAACCTAGTTAAATGAAGCTTTAAAGCAGGGCTGTGGGGTTGGAATTATAGTAAATTTATATTTATAAATTTATATTTATTATAATAAATTATAAATTTCTTTCGTACCCCCTCCCTGAACACTTTGCAGCATTCAAACTTATTCCTATTTATAGATATTGAAAATGTCTGGAGTCGAAGTTGTCTATAAATAGTAAAATCTGGTTAAATGAAGCTTTAAAACCTGGCTTTGGAGTCGGGGTTATAATAAATTTTTTCTAAACGGAGTTAGAGTCGGCAAATTGAAAATGTCTATAGTTGAAGTTGGAATCAAAGTCGGTTATAGCTTATAACCGATTCCACAGCCGTGGCCCCCTCATTTGTTATTGTATTGCAACATCATTGTTTTTGTTCTTATGCAATTAATCTGTATTTGCGTCTTTAAATTCTGAGGGAAAAAACCATTCAAATGCGATTTGAGTGTTTGTATATAAACTGCTGATATCGAATATTAGTTTTGCGTTTTTATGTAGGTATTATCAAAAAATGTGTTTTTTCCTTTAATGCGTTGTAACAGTGATGCCTGTTAAACACAATTGTTTAAACATATGTTTTAGTCACAATGCCAATTTGTCTTTATAGTCTATTCTGCAATTGTAAGTCAATAGCTATGATTCACCACATTTTACTGAAGAAATAAAAAATGATTCCAGATGTCTGTTGTCTGATCAATGTGTTTTAATGTTGACTTTCTGCCGAAATATAAAAATATTTAGTAGTAATAAAGCAGGTGACATATAGTACTAAAACATAATGTAGCACACTTTTTTTGAAATTTAATGTTTATTATAACTAAACATATTTAAAATTTGCAATTTTTGTATTTAGATATAATATATAAATTAAATAGATAAAATGTAAAATGAAAATACAAATAAAATTAAAAATATACATTAAATGTCAAATATTTGTATGTTAATATATTTTATATTGCAGTCATTGCGTTTTAGCTTTGCTTGAATCGGGGATAGGCTACTTCTAATAATAAAAAAAAAAAAACTTTACAAACTAGAAAAAATAATCGTATAATATTCTACCTTCCTAAGCTTAAAATTTCAATGTCTATTTTTTATTCAATGCGAGCATAAAGGAGCTGACCCGTAGACATTTGTGGTGAAAGTTTACTGCAACCGTTTTCATTTTGCAAACGGCAAAGTTTACTTCTGCACCCCGGGCATTTGCCCGGGGTGTAAAAATTTTGAGGTGCAAAATTTCAAATAAATAATCTGACTTTGATAATCATTTTATAACTTATGAATTTTTTTATTTTAAATGAAGTAGAGGGTGGAGTTGACAGTAATTATAAACAAATTGAATCGAGAAATTTTCGTTTTTCCCATATTTTCATCACCATTCTTTGAAAATTAAAGTAAGTAGATCAAATTTAAGTAATTCTAAATAAAATTTTAAGCACAAAGTAAGACTATAAAAGTAATTAAAGAATTAGAAGCAATCAGTTGGTACAAGATTATTAATAATTTTTGCCAAGACAAAAGTGAGGAAAGTCGGATTAAAACAAATGAAATTCTTTTTTAATTTTCTTTGAAAATTTTTGTGAGACAGTAGAGGGCGTGCTTATCAAGATTTCGCCCTGGGCGGAAGAGAGGCCCGAACCGCTACTGTATTCAGTTACTATTATTTCTATTACAGTCCTTGTTTCTCCTCAATATGACAAAATTGTATGTATTCCTGGAGACTAGGAAAGCGTGAGCGTTTATCCCATAAGTTACAATATACTAATTCCCCCAAAGGCACCTTAGCCTGCAAAGTAGAGGGAAGACACGAGTCACTTTCTTAGAGGAAAAGTCACATAAAAAGAAATAGAATATGAGTCACTTACTCAGAGGAAGAGCCACATAAAAAAATAGAATACAACAATTAAAGTGAAATAGATAAATTAAATATGTATAGGAATATGTTTAAGGTGCGTGGATAGGTGTATTTCTGGTCATGCATTTAAATATAATGGAAAATATAAATGAATTATGTAGAAAATGTAAAAGTTTCGGAAATATCTCAAAACCTTGAGGGGGATATAGGCCTGACGGTCTCCCTCCCCTGCCATCTATATGTATCCATCTCCCCTGTCATCTATGTGTAATTAGGATATGAAGATGGGATATATAAAAGATGGATACATTTTTCTTCGTTTGTTTTAGATAATTTTAAAAGTACCTGGTCATAGTCGATCGCGGGTTTTCAAAGAAGTTGAAACGCTTCACCACTGCCATGGTCATCCCAATATTATCCAGCTCATTGAATTCTTTGAAGAAGATGACAGATTTTATTTGGTCTTTGAGAAGGTAGTGGGTGGCCCGCTTTTGCGCCATATCCAAAGAAGAGTTCATTTTACTGAACATGAAGCCTCGTTGGTTATTAGAGATTTGGCTTCATCTCTTGCCTTTTTACACAAAAAAGGTATAAAATTTTTTGCACTTCTATCCTTTTAGGCTATAGTAAGAAAAAAAAGCATCGGGACGATTATAGTCACCAAATTCTAATTCTTGGATGAAAAGAAATTCATGTTTAAAATAATTCACGCGCACAAAGTAGCTGAAATTTTATTGGTTACTAATAAAATGAAGTCAAATTTTTAATTATAGGGTATCAATGAATTTCAACGAAATTAAACTCTGCTAAAACTCAGCGGCACTGAATATCTTTCTCCCGTCCTGTTAAATCCCTCTCTTTCAAATGTATGAATAATTTTGAAGGCCTAATAAAATTTTCAGGAACATTTACTAGCATCAGAAGCAATTTATTGAATCATAGAAAATAAGTTTTCCTACTAGTCGTCCCCATGGAGTGAAGTGTCATCTATTTTTTATAGTAAGTCTAAGTGCTACCTTTTCAGACTGGAAGGATTAAAATGTTGATTAAATGCTTTAGTAGTGTTAATACACGAAAATTTGGGGGGTGGGGGACGGGGCTATTTTTTTGTTTTTCCCAATGGAAATACCTAAAAACATTTTTTTTCAATGTAAATACCAAAAAAACTATTTTTTTTTATTTGGTTGGCTTTTTCTTACAGTGTAGCTCTTTTAAAATATTTTCGGGAAAACAGAGAGGAATTGTGTAAATACCACATTTCGAAAATTGCATTCCGAAAGTATACTTAAGTAGGCTTAAGTCGGGGATTTCATGTTGGGCGAAGATCCAATTTTTCTGAGGGTTCTACTTATTTTTCTTGGGAGGAGGAGTCTTAACTACTTTAAAGTCTTTATTTTGATTTTCCTAGCAATTATATCCTCAAAAAAGTGTGGTGGGTTTTATACCCCCCTCCTCCTTTACTGTGTCAGTTGTATAGTTATAAATTCAGTGCCTGTGGGACAGACACGAGCGGCTTACCGCTCTCTTGAAGCCAGCCAAGATTTTTGTGGCCGTAAAATTACCTTGGAGGACGAATGGGACTTCCTGATTTCATTTTGGACTTTTTACTGATTCGAGAATGCAGCCATGGGTCCGACTAAAAATGAGTAAACAATTTACTGATTTGCTATGTTCAGACACTTTAAAGCGCTTTTTGTTCCTACTGTACCATAAATCATGTATTTGTTTTGTGTTTTCAGCAAAACGCTAGTTTTTCATAATCCTGCAGATTTAGGGAATATTTAGTGCCGTTACATTTGTACCAATTTCATTTTGTCTCTTAATTTGGGATTGGAGAGACCCATTGGTCAGATTAGAAAATAGTCAAAAAAAATACTACTAGGTGACGCTACTGTCTGTAATCTGCTGTCCGTCTCTGGTATGTTTAGAAATAACCTTACCTCACACCTCAAAGATTGTTTGTGTCTTATTCATTTACTGGTGGAAAAAGCTTCCATCCTACTAATATAAATAGCCATACTCTCGTTTTTCTGTATACATTTTTATCATATTTTAGTTAATAGTAATAATAATAAAAACAGTCTAGCGGAAATTTATACGGGTCTAAATAAAATAGTACGGGGGAAGGGCGAGGAAACGGATAAACTAGGAAATTCTGTATGCTTTTGAAGATCAGATATTTTATTTAAATTTCTTGATCCCTCCCCCCGAGAATTAAACTCCGGGTTCAGGTATTGTAACAAAATTGTTGGCTGACAATTTCAATGAAACAACGATTTATGACAGTCCTACAAATATTTTTTTTTCTGCATACCTTTTTTCATTTATTAGATTTATGGTTTTTTTAACAGACTGGGTTGTTCTCTTCGTTTTTTTTTTGTAAGTTGACTGCCCAAAATTTTACTGAATTGAAAATTATTGCACGGGAGATGGGGGAGCAGAGGGCTCAATTAGGGAATTGTTTTTCGTTCTTTCAAAGATTAGACATTTTATTTAAAATTTCACATCCTCCCTTACAAGACGTCAGTCTATTTTCACTTGAATGATTTGCCCGTTTTTGCTGCTCTTAGGACTCCCCTGTCCCATATAGTCATAAACTGCATGCACTCATATGGCAATATTATTTTCAAACGGAAGGAAGGGTGAAATTCGAAGTATACAATCAAAAAGACCCATTTTACTGATAGTTCTAAAGATTAGGATTTTTGTGGGTAGGGATATACTTTTAAATAAATTGGCCAAAATCAGTTCTCTATCTTAGTAATGTTAGTAAATTTACGTTGAAACTAATAAACCTAATATGAATTAGACTATCCAGTGTGCTGAATGTTGTACAGAATTGTATTTGGATTTCCCCATCTTGTTCTAAACTCGTCAAATAAGATGCTTTCTACTCACAAAGAAAAAACGCATCAAGATCATTAAAAATAATGATATTTGATGTCTATAGCATTCTAAGGTCTTTCAGTTGAAATGACTGCTATAAGTAACAATTAAATTTTGAGGTCGCCCTAAGGGTGGCAAGAAAGAAGACCACACCTATTTTCTCTGTCGCAAAGAAAACTCAAAATACATTCCAAAACTCAAAGAAAGGTCATAGAGTCGCTTCTATTTTCAGCTTTTTAATATATGGCAGTTCTTTGGCTCTCGGTTTATTTCGAATGGCTTTGGTTTAAATTTATATTTTCGGTCTTATATTGATATGCAATTTTACCCTAGAATTAGATGTACGATATTGGTCCAGCAAATTATTCAGTTTTAAACATCAGCTCTGTTGCAATTATCTGCCTTCTCAGGATGATCTCGGCTTTGGTTTTTGACTGTGGTTTTTGGTTTTGGCTTTGGTTTAAACCAAAGCCATTTCGAATTGACTTTGGTTTAACTTCTCAGGATGGTATTGGCTTTGGTTTTTGACAATTTTAAACATCACCTCTGTTTCAATTCCCAGGACGGTAGGAAGCAATTGGAAGAAATGATAGGAAAACACTTTGACAGACAGTGACGTAATTTCGTCAAAATTCTGGGGGGGGGGGCAAAGTTTGAGCCAATTTTCCCAAATCAATTTAAAATGACAGTGAAAATTGTAAAATGATCCATATGTTTACCATAAAATCAAAGATAAAGTGAAGAAAACTGACCTGTTTTCCTGGATACTTGAATTATGAAGGCTTATCTTAGTTTTGACAAGATTTTTGCAGAGACTAAACTTCAGCTGGGGGGCAAGCTGAGGTCTGGGGGAGAGTAAACTTGAACCTGTAGGAGGCAATTGCCCCCAGTCCTATTGCAAATTACACCCATGTTGGCGGACGTCCTTGCCAAAATATTTGCTTTTGTTCTTTTCGCTCCTTTTCTTTCCACTAGCTGACACTATCTTCGTTTTCTCGGTTATTTAATTATATTATTTTTTCTTGTTTGTCATACGTCTTGTATAGTCAGTGTGGTCTTTGAATGTATTTAAGAATTTACTTACACCAGCTTGCTTTGAAATGACTCGCCCAAGCGTTGCAAAGACTGTATAATGTGGGGTTGAAGTATGTAGCACACATGGCGCTCAAAGATGTACGCCAAGTTGTGGAAAGTTGACAGCCCCTCGTTTTTTTTGCCTTGCAATCATGTTTATTTTTCACCTAGCTTAAGATATGGAAAAACTATAGAATATTGTTAATGCGATAATGTTCGAAAACCGGCCAAAATATTGACTTGCTTGACTAGCAGCAAAGCTTGTCGTACGACAAGCTAAAGAAGGGAAAAAGTACGCACGAATGTTAACTTAGAAAAAGAACTTTGTTAGAGAAAAAACAAAAGCCTATCAAATACCAAGGATAGGAGGAAGGAAATGGCGGTTTAGAGGCAGAATCTTGATTTCCCCGCTCCCCCCTCCCCCATCTCTGTCTTCTACAAAATTTCTGGCCAAATTTGAATAAAATTTTCTTCAGAATTTTCATTTATTTAAATGTTACTTTTCTTACTTTATGTGGAGAAAGATATGGGAAAATAAACTGCGCCCTCTGTTTTGTTTTAATAGAAATAAGTTCAAAATATAACAAAATGATTATAAATATTAGATTGTTTATTTGAAATTTTCGGCCCCTAAAATTTCTACGTCCGGGGCAATGTCCCCCCTAAAACTGGCTCTGTAAGAAAAGCCTTTTTGCAATCCCCTCTCTCCCCCAACATAAAGTTTGAATGTTCCCCCTCCCCCAAAAATAAAAGTTTTCATTCGATCCCTGATCTCGAGACAAAATTGGACAGTCTTACCCTGTCTACTATTGCCAAATCTTAGACAAGTTTCGAATACTAACATATATTCCCCCAGTTGCTAAGGAATTAATGGATCGAAAGCCCGTTATTTGGGAAACAGCTTACAATAACTAATTAATAATAAAACTGGACATATTAATACTGAACTACGCCTGAAAATAAATAGATAAGAAATCCACTCACCAACAGTTCCCACGATTACATCACCAATCTAGTACTAGACAAAGACTCATGAATATATTAGGTCTTGAAATTGGACAAAAAAAAATTAAAACCTACCATCTCCAGGAAATCTCCATATCTATTCATCGAATTAAAAATTCTATTTTTTTTTAGGCATTGCTCACCGCGACCTGAAGCCGGAAAACATACTGTGCGTCCGTCCGGACAGCGTAGTTCCGGTTAAACTCTGTGATTTTGACCTGGGGTCTGGAATACGGTTCCACGAAGACAACAGTTCTCCATTACTCACTCCTGAACTTCTCACTCCGGTAAGCTTTTTTTCCCTCTGGGCAATTTTTACCCTTTTGAATTTAAAAACTGGACTGGAAAACTTTACCGGTTAAACTCCGTGTTTTTGACCTGGGGTCTGGATTAAGGTTCCACATAGACAACAGTTCTCCATTACTCACTCCGGTAAGCTTTTTTTCCCTCTGGGCAATTTTTACTATTTTGAATTTAAAAACTGGACTGTAGAACTTTACCGGTTAAACTCCGTGATTTTGACCCGGGGTCTGGAATACAGTTCCACGAAGACAACAGTTCTGCATTACTCACTCCTGAACTACTCACTCGGGTAAGCTTATTCTTCCCTCTGGGCAATTTTACCATTTTGAATTTAAAAACTGGACTGGAAAACTTTACCGGTTAAACTCCCTGATTTTGACCTGGGATCTGGAATAGGGTTCCACGAAGACAACAGTTCTCCATTACTCACTCTTGAACTACTCACTCCGGTAAGCTTATTTTTCCCTCTGGGCAATTTTTACCATTTTGAATTTAAAAACTGGACTGGAAAACTTTACCGGTTAAACTCCGTGATTTTGACCTGGGGTCTGGAATAGGGTTCCACGAAGACAACAGTTCTCCATTACTCGCTCCTGAATTACTCACTCCGGTAAGCTTATTCTTCCCTCTGGGCAATTTTTACCATTTTGAATTTAAAAACTGGACTGGAAAACTTTACCGGTTAAGCTCCGTGATTTTGACCTGGGGTCTGGAATAGGGTTCCACGAAGACAACAGTTCTCCATTACTCACTCCTGAACTACTCACTCCGGTAAGCTTATTTTTCCCTCTGGGCAATTTTTACCATTTTGAATTTAAAAACTGGACTGGAAAACTTTACCGGTTAAACTCCGTGATTTTGACCTGGGGTCTGGAATAAGGTTCTATGAAGACAGCAGTTCTCCATTACTCACTTTGGTAAGTTTGTTTTTCTCTCTAACAGTTTTTACCATTTTGACTTTAAGAATTGAAATGGTATCATTAATAAACTCTCGAAGAAAGAAGTGGACCTAGGGCTTTTGTTTGTATAATCTGATTTGTTCAATAAAAATTTGATGAAAGAAGGGCATCTAGGATCATTCCATTTTTTTTCTGATTTGCCCAATTTGCTTTGAACACATCTAGATTCAAGGGTTCATTCTGTTGAATAGAGAAGTATTTGCTGAGAGACTGTAACTTCAAAGACGTTCTTCCCAGGAATAATTTGCTAGAGTGCATCAAAATAAAATATAAATATATTGGTTCAATTTTCTGTATGATCTAATAAAGAAAGAGAGAAAGACGTGCTTTCTGCTATACTTTGAAGAGGGTCCATGAATGACCTATAAGCTGAATTTTTCAAGAAAAGCCAGCGTTTTCTATGCAACTATTTTAAATTTTAAAGTCATGAACAGAAGAAATTTCATATAAAAAAGTTTTTAAAGAAGGCGTATCAAGTAAACAACTATAATGGTGTTGTAGCTGTTGTGTCTTCTGTAGTGCAGAATGTTCAATGCCTTTATGAAACATAAATTCTGATTTTAAATGCTCAGTTGCGCCAGTTCTTAGAAATGTTGAGGGGAGGGGTTAACTGCATTATTCAAAATCTGGGGCGAGTAATTTTTTAGATTTTTTTATAATTAAAACACCAAAAAATAGTATTTTGTAATGAAAGTACATAAAAAAAAAGAAATTTTCCGTGACCTATTGTGCATATACCCCCTCCATATCCTCTTCCCAGTTGGCGCCACCAAGTGCATTCAAGTAACAATCAATTGGGGGTTTTATTAGAAAACCCAACCATCTGGCGAAACAAAGGCCATGCCCAAGATTTCGATTCTAGTCGTATTGCGCATTTTTATGGAATTTATGTTTAATTGGACAAAGATGTGGTTAATTAGGTATGCTTAAACTAGCAGCAGATTCCATCGGGAACAGGCAAAAAAGCTAAAATACTCAACCCAAATGCCCATTCTTTAATGTCAAACGGTTGTTTTAAGAGCTGAGAGTTACGAACTTTCAATCACAAAGGTAGATATTTATTTATAATAGAATGTTTACACAAAGAAAACCATTAGGTGTAACAGTTCCTTAGAAGGTTGTTTAATATGCCATATATTAGACCAAATCAATATACGTGTAGGCCACTACTACTACTACTAACAACCACTGCAACACCGAGCTGCCTGAGGCCTACATCGTTGCGCACGCCAGTCTTCCATCCCAATTCATTCAAAGTTTCCCTGTTTAGAGACTCCTAGGAAGTCCCAATTCTCTTTAAATCATTTCTTACAACTTTGTCCCACACCGATCGGAGATGGCTTGCTTTTTGTTTGGCCCTAGATGTTGGTCCGGGAAGAACCATCTTTGGTAATCTGACAACCTTCATCTGCAGAACGTTTCTTACCCATCTTAACATTTCTCTCATTATAGCATAGAATCACATTTTTTCTGTTTGACATTCGGTCAGACAGATTATTGTTCAAAAGAAGCCACAGACAGACAATTTCTCTGAAAAACATCTAACAAAATCCTCCTCCGTTTTTGAAGGATTCATGTTTCAGGACCATAATTGACCACTGCCACCACTCTAGCTTTTATCACTGTATCATCACTATGTTGATCTAGTATAATAATGTAAATTTAGAAAGAAGTATGAAACGCAAGTAAAGGTTTTTAATTGCTGAACATATCTAGTATTAGCAGAGAAAGTGTGTTTTAGAGCATGTTTTGCTGGTGCATAAGATGTGATGAAAGTCACATAAACTTCCGTTTGTATTTTTGGAATACACTACCATAAGTCAAGCTAGTGTGCATTTGAAATCACCTGTTCGAAACTTTCGCGACTTTTTCTCACCGTTATTTTTAAGTGACCTGGATTGTATCTTGATCTAAAAGAGTTTTGCCAAGAGTTAAATTGTGTTTTGTTAGTCCCGCCAGATTTTACTGCGAATTCAAATGGATTTGTTACGCAGATAAAACAAACTTCCAGTGCCAAGATGTTCTCCTGTTTTTTTTTTTGCTTTTGGGGAGGAGGGAGGGTGTAATTTATAGTTTGTATTTAAGGGAGTTTGTTTCACTTAATTCTAAGCTCCATTTGGGGTGGCTATATGAATAAAAAAAAAGGAAAAATTGTTAGTTTTACTTCTTGAAAATCGGCAGCAAAAAGCCCCCAATATCGGGGGGAGAGGATGAGGGGGAGTCATAAAAGGCAAATTAGACGAAATATGGTCAGTATATTCTTACCTAATAGCAAGTCAACAATAATTGATAACCAGAACAAGCAGAAATGTGGTTTTTTAAGTCACTCCTAAAGATGGTAGTATTTACCGCCCCCTCCAAATCTTACTCCGTTGAGAATGCTTTTGAGTTCATACATGTATTTCCTGGAGTGAAGGAGGGGAAGATTGCAATCTCTGAATTTTTTTCAGGTAAGCATTTTGTTTCTTCACGAAAAGCTACTCTAGGTCTTTAGGGGGGGGGGGGGGGACTGGCTATATTTTTTGCACACCTCTGCCCTTTCTAAATTGTAAATCTTATTTGTTTCAAGTGTTCTTTTTTTTCAAATCACGCAACAAAATGATAGCCTACTTTACAAATCATGATGAACCATACATCAGAAAACTATATCATACTTTTAAACGAAAAGGTAATATTTTTTTACGCCCAATTCTTTTTTTAGACGAGTTTGCTCTTCTTAATTTTGTACCTGACTCTTCATTTTCTACTATAAATCTTACTGGGGGTTCCCCCTAAAAATAGCCGAAGGAATCCTTGTAAGAATGTAATTTGACTGAACATGTCATGTGGTTAAATCTCTTCCCTAATTAAAATCCTCCAATTTTTATCTCCCCCCCAAGATTTGGACCCCTTAGAAAAAAACGCATCACGGCTGGGTATTTGTAAGCATACTAGCGAAGGGCTTTTGTTTTCTAATGGTTGTATAACTTTTGCGTTAAATCAACTTATTGGTCACTCTTTTTTTTTTCTTGTGTTTGCAATCTATTTATGTGTTGTTTTTTTTTTATACAATACCATTTGGTTTGCAGGTGGGCAGTGCAGAGTTCATGGCACCCGAAGTTGTTGATGCGTTTGTTACAGACACTGAGTCAGTGTACGATAAGAGTTGCGATCTCTGGTCACTCGGTATTATTGCTTACATTCTTCTCGTTGGCTATCCACCTTTTTATGGGAGCTGTGGCAGGGATTGCGGATGGGATAGAGGAGAGGCCTGTGTTGCTTGTCAGGTGAGTTTCTTTGATGACCCTCTTCCCTGAGCTGGTTTGATAAATATTCTGCCGTTTCTTTTCTGGAATATTACATTTTTATGGTATATTATATTACAAATTTAGGAAAGCTGTATGGAAAGTTCATAAAAATGTTCGCTTCAATAAATCTTTACGACCTTTTCCTACAATATTTGGAGACGAATTTCCTTTCCTCAAGAATACGCAGTTGAAACGCCCTGTCTCTGGGGGAGGGGGTTTACCGGTTTCGACCCTCCATCCCCCTGAAATTTTTGTCGACTGGTAAATACGTAACAAAGATGCATATAAACAAATTTTTATTGTATTTTTGTATTATTTCCCCCCCCCCCTCCCACCCCATGAGCAAAAATCCTGGATGCGCTCTTGGTTGAAACTAAGGGATGTTGGAATATTCAGATTATTTGATGCTTAAAAGTGTTTTTCATATTTCTGAGTTTTATGGGATTTTAACTTGTTATTTCAAAGTTTTTAAGGGAGTTGCTTAGACAATTTGAGGGGTTTCAATCCCTGTACAGGTTTGTCTTTCTGTATTTTCGAAGAATAAAGTTGTTTGCTTTCAAAGAATAATTTTTAAAAGATGTTTTTGAGTTAACATATTTACGTATTTTTTGTTGGCGGGCCAAGATCAAAGGGCATATGTAATACTTTTATCTCCTGGATGTAATTTATTGTCCACTTTGGAGAGACGTGTTCACTTTATAGGAGGAAGAGAAGATAAGCCCTTATTGGCATATCACATGTTTCAGCACTTCTAGCTCGAATACTACTACTACTGACAACTCACTGCAGTACCAAGTCGCCTGAGGCCAAGAAAGCTGCCTTAGCTACACGTCCATCCAAATCTATTGAATTTATTCCCCTTCCAATAAGTTCTAATTCCTTCCCTCCTTATGACCTCCCCCATTTATGGATGACCTACTTTTCGTTTAGCCCGAGATGGAGAACGATATTTAGTCCTTAAACGTGTCCTAGCCATCTCCAAATTGACAGAGGTGGTTTTAGAGGTGGGCAGAGAGGGGCATATGCCCTGGATGAGGAAATTTTGGGGCGCAAAATTTCAAATAAATGATCTAACCGTTTTAATCATTTTGTAATTTTCGAAAATTTGTTTTTATTAAATTTAAGTAAAGGGTGTAGTTAATGAGAAAATAATTAGTAAATTTTTAATTAATTAGTAAAATGAGTTATAAAATAAAGACAATTAAATGATAATAATTAAATAGATTTAAAAATATTAAAAAAAAATTTTAAATTAATTAGTACATTGAAAATAACTTTGTTAGTAAATGAAAGTTTAGCCTGAAAAGTTTGTGAGAGATGACGAATCAAGATTTTGTCCCGGGCGCAAGAAAGGCCAGAACCGCCACTGCAAATTGAAAAGAATTCTCCAGCTATACAATTTAATTTATACACTCTTGTTCATCCAAATATGAAATACATAAAATGGTCCTTTTTCATTCCTAACGACTGAGAAAGTTAGCAGGCTTGCCAGGAAACTCATAGTGATTCTCGTAATCAATGTCCAACCTAACTAATGCCTGACTGACATTTTCACACTCCTGAAATAATTGCTGAAAACTATTTGCTAAGCTGTCCTCAAGGAGAGGATCAGTAGCACATTTTGTGTTGATCCCCCCCCCCCTCTTAAGTATAGCCTGACAAATGGTGTTGGGGAATCATCTGAGAAGTGTGAAAATATCAAATGTGTGGCGGTTCTGGCCTTTCTTGTGCCTGGGGTAAAATATTGATTACACCCCCTACTTCCACCACAAAAGTTTCAGGCAAACTTTTCATTTGTTAACAAAATTGTTTTACATATATTAATTAATAAATATTTTTTTAATTGTTTAATTATTATTAATTATTATAATTTAATTATTTTTTCGTTTGTTTTTGTAATTAATAAGTAATTCATTAATTATTTTCATTTAATATTTCATTTAATAATATTTCAGAAACTACAAAATAACTATAACTGTTAGATTGTTTATTATTATTGTGTCCCAAAAATTTCTACGTCCAGGGCACGTGCTCCCTCTGTCCCTTCCCTAAAACTGTCCCTGTCCCTCTGTGGCAGTTGTAACCATTTGGTTTGACATTTTTCAGTACCTCTATCTTGAAGACTACTTTTAGAAATTCATTTACTCTATTCGAAATTGAAGGTTCAGTTGTCTACTGTAATTTGAAAACCTTGATCATAGATTACGCTGTACTGCATAGCATAAAATATTTCCTTTTTTTGTACCCTAAATAAAAACATGTATTTCATATCAAGGCTATATACCGTTCAACTCGAAAAATGTAAAAAAAATTATATATTAACAATTTTTGTTGCGTTTTGCAAAATTTTGTTTATCTAAATAAAAAATGCATCTTAACGTGAAGCTAAATGCATCTTACATGCAAGAAAGCTTGCACGTAAATTCCAGTTATTTTGATAATCAGGGGTAATAATTAGAGGGGACAGGGGGTAATCGTCCTCTCTTGATTTTTAAAATGGTTTATTTGATATTTTCATTAAAAAATCTCCTTGATTTTTAAAATATATATTTTCTGGTGTCTTCATTAGAACAAATTTAAAAAATCCCCCCCCCCATCTGCCATGTTTTTATAAATTGGTGCTAAGTCTTTTAATTTAATTACATTATATAAACTATTAGCTATCTTATTGATCTAAAGATTAACACGTTACGTGTCTCCATGTGGAAACATAATCGATGTAACTCGAGAGAAGGCTTCATTTTTTTTTTTTTGCTTAGCTTTTTTTTTGCCAACTGAAAATGCAGTTTCTGCATATAGGATATCCATTTTGAACGATATGGCATTTCTAGGGCCTTATGCATTATTGATTCTTTTATTCTCTTAGAAACAGTAATTTTGCTTTATCTCAAGGACAAATACTTAATAAGACCCTGTCTGGTATAAAAATAAATAATCACCTTTTGTTTCATGTGACTGAGGCTTGATAAAGTGCCAGATGGAGACACATGTGCTCGTATTTTCTTTCTCTATTCATTCTTAACAAATACGTTTTTTCTTGTGAAAAAGGATGGAGGAGGAGGGGATTACCTCAGTTAAATATGCCTGTCTGAATTAAAATAAACTGAACGTTATAAACGTCGCTGTGTAAAGATCCTTTGTTTCTGAACGAATTGGTCCACGTAGTCTGCGAAATCCTTAACCAGGTGTGTGAAATGTTCCAAACTTGCCAGTAGCAGAACTCCAAAAGCTGCCAACACTTTAGCAGAACAACTTGTGTTTTAACAGCTTTTTTTTACTAAAAATTATTTTTATATGTAAAAATGATATTTTCAGACCAAATCTGCCAACAAATTTGAAACCTGCCAAGTAGCGTTGCTACTTTGCTACCCCACTTTTTGCACGGCGGCCCTTAACTAGATATCCTAGTGCTAATATTATAGCATAAAAATGTCTGTAAAAAGTTAAAGCATGTAGTTTTAACTTTTTACTGATTGATTATCTAGAAATTCCCTCTACAGAATTCTAGGGGGGGAATGTAGAAGTGTGCCGTAAGTATTTTAATATGCACAATTAAAATGTTGCTAGCTAGTGTTTCCATGTAGTCCGCAAAGCCCCTAAACCGTTTGCTCCGTGATTCACTAGAATTTTCCTTTAGAACATCTTCTGTCTAGTCAGTGAAAAACTTTAGAGCTAATTTTCAACAGAAATTGTCTCAAGAACCAGATATTCGTAACTTTTCTAAGGTTAGAAGGTCATATTTGGACAGATCTTCACATGAAAATTTTAACCAGATCAATGTTTCTTATGTTGGCTTTCTCTTCAATTTTTGAAAGTTTAGCTAATTTATGTTTTTCTTTTAATTTGATAACTATTTTATTTATTTATTTATTTACAATAATTTCATTACTAATTTATTCATTTTTTTCTTGTGTTTTAGTAATTCACATACAATTGTTTGCTGCCTCTCCCAAGTTATTAGCAATGTCATTTTCTTAAGAAAATTAATATCCACATGCGTCTTTGGGGGCCACGCGTGGCTCACTCCCGTGGAGTGTGGCGAGTACCACTTGGTGCGCGTGATTTTTTTTTTTAATTAAGCGGCCCCTTAGTCACGTCGAAGTTTAAAAAGTGCTTCTAAAACTATCATGTAAATCAGTATATGTTGCTAGCCAGAGTTTCTACGTAGTTTAAAAAACCTATTCCTAGAAACCTGATTAGTCGTATTAAATTTTCAACCGCAGTTATAACTGCGTAGAAATATCCTGGCGTGTTACATTTAGTAATTTTGGAAATTAGCCATTTCTCTAGTATGTTCCCTTAGTTACAAATCATCCCTAATTTTAGAAATGTTTCTACTTTCTGTCATATTTGTTTATTTTTTTCTTTTAATCAACGAAAACATTATTTTTACTTTCGCAATTATTATAGAAAATTGTTTGGATTAAAAG